>NW_018128280.1:587250-588849 GCF_001952655.1 Monopterus albus
ATGGACAGGATTAGGAATGAGCACATCAGAGGGACAGCTCAGGTTGGCTGTTTTGGGGACAAGGTCAGAGAGGCCAGATTGAGATGGTTTGGACATGTGCAGAGGAGGAATAGTGGTTATATTGGTAGAAGGATGTTGGAGATGGAGCTGCCAGGCAAGAGGTCAAGAGGAAGGCCAAAGAGGAGATATATGGATGTGCTAAAAGAGGACATGAAGTTAATTGGGGTGAGAGTAGAGGATGCCAAGGATAGAGTTAGGTGGAAACAGATGATTCGCTGTTCCGACCCCTAATGGGAACAGCCAAAAGAAGAAGAAGATTTGTGTACTCAGAGTGACCAAGATACAACACAGTAGTTGTTACAAATCAACTAAAATCCTTTTTTTAAATGAAGCAACCTGTGCTTAATGCTAGAGAAAGGACTCAACAAAATCAGACTTTCATATCTATTTGTATGGATGTTGATTCAGAATCCATACTATGTTATCCTGGTCTTTATTATTATTATTATTATTATTGTATGGATGCTGATTCAGTATCCATACTATATTATCCTGGTCTTTATTGTATGGATGCTGATTCAACATCCATACTATGTTATCCTGGTCTTTATTATTATTATTACAGCATAATTTCAGGTATCAAAATGTTCAGCTCTTTAAGAACATTCATGCTTTTCTTCAAACGTTTTCTAAACTTCATAATTTTAAAACTATTCAGCTTTATTTTGAAAATCTTGCTCCATTCAAATGAATGGGAAACTTCTACTTCAGAATGCTTTCAGCTATTTCAGCTATCAAAATGTTCAGTTCTTCAAGGACATTCATTCTATTATTCAGAACTTTTCAAAACTTCATACATTTTAAATATTCAGTTTTATTTTGAAAATCTTGCCCCTTCCAAATGAATGGGAAAAGTTTTGCTTTTGCATAATTTCAGCTATTTCAGTTATTAAAATGTTCAGCTCTTCAAGGACATTCATGCTTCTATTCAGAATTTTTTTAAACTTCATACTTTTGAAATATTTAGCTTTATTTTGAAAGATTTGCCTGTAGAAAGAAATTCTTGATAAAATGATATAGTGCTATGTTATGTATTTGCAAAACTGTTCAAATAATTGTTTAATCTGTTTGACCTTTGGAAAGACTTGACCTGTGGACATGAAGCTGTAAGGAGGTGCAGAGAGACTCACAGCAACAGGAAGTCGTGCAGATACATACTGAGATGACTAAACTGTCTACACGAGAATAGTGTGTGGGTGTAAGGTCTGATTGTATTGGCTTCAGATTATCAACATTTATCAATATATGAAATTCTAGGATTGACATAATCTGCATTAGCAAACATGTCTACATGTTTATTTTCATATGCATTGTAATAGTATCATATGCTTTATGATTTACTTGTGTTAACCATTTCATTTGTCGTAAAGAGTGTAGGAGACATGTATAAGGCTGTAAGAGTAGACAAGAAACCACAGAACAGGAAGTAGACCAGGTCTCATAGCAACGGTGGCGCTCTTCCTGAATCTGCAGACAACAACTAACTGTTTATAAAGACGTATGTAGGAGGGTAATGTCTAGGTCGAAAGGTCAGGATAT
>NW_018128280.1:598928-606639 GCF_001952655.1 Monopterus albus
GTGCAAAATCATATTGTTCTGAAGTATTGCATATTTTTTACTGTCAGTCCAAGCCCACTGCCCGTAACTGGCCTCCGCCCCACCGTGATCCAGCCTTGGATTCTACTTCCTCTTTTCTAGAAAACTAAATCATCTGAATACATAACAAAATACAAGAAACTCACATCTGACTGAAATACCAAAATTCCATCATTGCTTTTTGACAGAACAACCAGAATTACACATTGATTTCACACAAAACTATCAATGCCTTAAAATAAAACATAAATCTTTATATTTTGAATACTTTGATTATACATGGATTATCATTGATTAGACAATAATCAAACAGTTATCAGTCAAATCTTTACTTTTAGGCTTAAACATCATTTTTGTTACTTTCTCAGTGTGGTGCGTGTCTCTTCTCTGTGTGGCAGGCACGAACCTTTGCAGTTCCTCATTTTAGGGATGTGTGTCTACTTCCTCGTGTGATTCTGTACTTTCCACTTTGTTAGATGTAAAATCAGTTTTCCCCGTCCTTTCAATACAACCATTTCACATTTTATTTAACACATTCACTAATGATTTGTTATGTTTCGTTCACACGGAGGTGAGTGAACGAGAAGAAAAAGGCGAACCCAGGTAGCCGACTTTGGTGCAAGCTGTGATTTATTAATATACAGTGCGGTGATATATACAAACAAAGCGTCCGTGGTTACTGAAAGGCGAGGAGTAGCCGGGTGTCGACCAGGAGCAGGAGGTGAGGAGTGAGGAGATGGATGGTTTGGACGAGGTGGGCTGAGCTGCATGGTGGGATCACTCCTGGGCTGGTCGGTGGTTGAGAGGTGGCTACTGAAAGGACATAGAGAGGCATTGGTTATGGCAGAAACAACGAGGTGGGCCGAGCTGCATGGTGGGATCACTCCTGGGCTGGTCAGTGGTTGAGAGGTGGCTACTGAAAGGGCATAGAGGGACGGTGGTTATGGGAGGAAACAACTGGTGACTGTGCATTGACCTGCCTGGGAGGGAAGAGTAGAGCCACGGTGCGAAGGAAACAGACTGAGTAGAAAAAAACACAGGAGCTGGCTAGAGTCGTTGATAAACTGATAATCCAGGGCAGTAACTTAAGGCAGAGAACAAAAAAGATGAGCAGAATAACTAGTGATAACGAAGAGTGTAGCAAAGGGACAAGAACAAACTGGCAAGTAAATGAGAGGTGAACCGGGTATAAGTAACAAACAATCTAATCAGGTGCAGCTGGTGATAAAGGAGTGAGGAACAGGTGAACGTGATCAATAATCAGGGGCGAAGAGACAGAGTAAGAAAGGTGAGAGAAACAAGTGCAGCCGGGCAAACCTGACATGATTATGTCAAACAAAACACACATAAATCATTTTATGATTATCTTTACTTATTAAAAGCTTAACTTTTCTAAGCATTCTGCCACAGCATTTTAATGGTAATTCCTTTGTCCTCTCCAACCTCCCCTGGAACTTCCTCTTTCTCCTCTGCCTTCTCTGTATCTCAGTGCTCTTCAAGGCCCGTATTCACAGCCTCACTGACACTTCAAAATTTTTCTAAACTTCATACTTTTGAAATATTTAGCTTTATTTTGAAAATCTCGCCCCATTCAAATGAATGGTGGAAATTCAAATTCAGCACACTTTCAGCTATTTCAGCTATCAAAATGTGCAGCTCCTCAAGGATATTCATGCTGCTATTCAGAATTTTTCTAAACTTCATACTTTTTGAAACATTTAGCTTTATTTTGAAAATCTTGCCCCATTCAAATGAATCGTAAAATTCTTCTTCAACACACTTTCAGCCATTTCAGGTATCAAAATGTTCAGCTCTTCAAGGACATTCATGCTTTTCTTCAGAATTTTTCTAAACTTCATACTTTTGAAATATTTAGCTTCATTTTGAAAATCTTGCCTCATTCAAATAAATGTGGAAATTCCAACTTCAGCATACTTTCAGCTAGCAAAAGCATTCAGGTGTCAAAATGTTCAGCATTTTCAGGGTGATTTTTCAGCACTCAGCATCCATACGCATTTTCTTCATAAAATGCAATTTTCTAGTTTGTAATACTGTCTATGTATGCCTCATATGCTATTTGCACCTCATCTGATAATCTCCTATTATTTTCACTACTGTCACTGTACACGGTTTTGAGTCACAGCTTATTGGCTGAACCGTTTAGATTTATCCTAATTATGTCAATTCAGTTCTTATTCTATTATATTCTATTTTTATTCTACTTTATTTTATTTTAGTTCCTAAATGTTATGGCACCCAATACTAGGTGAGAGAGATATGATATTTCAATTTTCTGTATGTCCTGCACATATGGTGAATTGACAATAAAATCCTTGAACCTTGTTGCATCCACCACTCAAGGTGATACATTTCTAATTTTATTTTGGCACTACTTCCTGTCCCCAGCTCACCCTGACTCCCAGGAACTTTATCTAATCACCCACATTGATTTCACCTGTTTCTCATTACTCACACCTGGTCACAACAGCACATAGGCAGGTTCCACACACCAAGAAGCTGCTAGGTAATTCTAACTCTTGTTCAGTCCTGTACCTGTGATTCTTACTCTGACACCGGTTTACCTTGTGACCACCGAGTACTGCCTAACCCTCCTGATTTTGACCATGTTTTCTGTGCATTGACCTTTGGACTTCCCTTTTGACTGTGCTTTTGTGGATACCTTGAATGTGTAAGTTTGCTGGCTCTGACCCTGGAATGTATTACTGACCTGAGAGTGTGTTTCTTGTTTAATCAGTTTTTGGTATCATTTTGTTTGTTACCAGTGCTCTTATTAAGAGTAATTGAGTTCACCCCTTGAGATTATCGGCAGCTTTACACGCTGATTCCTGGCACTCGGAGCACTCCTTCACACATGATTGCATTCCATATGCTCACTTGGAAGTCAGAGGTACCCAGTGCCTCACATCTGGCACAGACCACCTATAGTCAACATTCCTCCTCAAACCTCTTCTCAATGACCCCTTCCTTCTCAAAATTTTTAACTGCTTTCAAAGTAAAGACATACCTATATACACATATTGTCAGGTTTGCCTGGCTGCACCTTCCTCTCTTTTTCTCGCCCTAGTCAGCTCCCTCACACTGATTATTTGATTAGACACACCTGCCCTGATTTTCTGACACTCTTCAGCTGCGCCTCCTTTCTCACTCCTTATTTATACTCGGCTTACCCATCACTCCCTTGCTAGTTCTTTCTCTGTAGTCAGCTCTCCCTTAGATTAGTACTTTTGCTTATTCTCGTTGTTCTTCGTATGTTGTGTGTTCCTAGTTTCCCTCTGCATTTTTTGGACCTCTCCTCTGGATCCTGGCACCCCCAGCTCCCCCAGCCACCATCACAGGTCGATGCACAGTCTCCACTTTAACTGAACTCTCTCATTACCTCCACAGTCAACCGGATCTCCTACCCGACCAGCCCAGGAGTGATTCCAACCCCTGCAGCCCGGCCCATTATTACTCCACGGACAATAACTCCTATTACTGCTGGTCGACACCCGGTTATATTCATACCTTCACCTTGTATATATATTTGCACTGCTTTAACACTGTAAATAAATCACTACTTGCATCGAAGCCAGCCGCCTGGGTCTGCTAATTTCTCCGCTCGCTCACATTTGTGTCGAGCGTTCTTAACATGTATAAGGGAAAATGAATATGGTTACTGTTTGACCAAAGGAGGAAAAAAAAAAATTTATTTACGTTGCCTGTTCTTTCTTTGTGGATTTAGAATGGTGCACCTGTGTGAATGAACTCCTCTCTGGTGTTTAATCTCAGCACGAAGACAAAGTGGAGCTAAACTAAATTCTCAAAACTAATCTTAAGATATGAATGGGAGTATGACTGTATTGGTCTATTTATGTATTTGTGTTAAGGTGTTGGTCTGCTTCAGTGGATGCACGTTTTGATGGTTGAACATCATCTATCATCCCCAACCCCCATACCTTTCTATTTGTGCATGTGTGGAGTTGTGAAGTAGCAGCCAACAATTTCTGAAGCTTGAATTATGAAATTCAGTGAATATTAATTTATTAAATTGCTCATAGCCAACTTAGTGTTATTGTTACCTGAAGCTGAAGTCTTTGTTGCACTACTGTCCTTCTCTAGTTTTCTCACATGCAGGTTTAACATGTTGTTGGGTGGTAGATGAATATTTCAACAAATGACTTGATGTTACCCCTTTGTCCTGCATCCTCCTCTGCAAATATTACATTTTGAAGTTATTTCATTGACTTTAGGGAGGACATATTTTGTGTGAGTAGGATGGCTCTGACTGCTGAGGCTTTACCATGCAGACAGTCTCTCACTCTGAGGTACACTAAGATCACCAGAATAGTTTTGTCAGACTCTTCTAAAAGGTCAGCAACATATCCTCCCTTTCACTTTTACACATCGTTTCTCCTCCTGTGCTCCCTCGCTTTATTACATCTGTCAACCCTAATTTGGGTTGATGAGGTGGCAGCTGCATGACAAGACACATGTCTGGGCCCCTGCAAGACAAGCCTGACTCGCTTGTGCTAGGCTTGTTTTTGTTGCGCGACCCTGTCCTTCCCTCTGTCACTCCTGGCACCCATCCTCGTTCATGCCCTCATTACCTAGCATGTCACTGGTTTATTTGCTTTGGCCAGCCGCCTGTGTGAAACTGCTGTACTAGTTCAGGTTCTGCATGCAGTTCTGCAGCACTTTGTGATAATACACTGTGTGCACAATTATTAGGCAAGTTGTATTTTTGAGGATTAATTTTATTATTGAACAACTACAGTGCTCTTGGTCAATCTAAAATGTTAATAAACCTCAAATCTGAGTGGGGTTTTAGCTTTCTTAGGAGAATGTCTATGTGTGCACAATTATTGGGCAACTGTTAGTGTGCAGAATTATTATGCAGCTAAATGAAAAATAAAAAATTTCCCATTGCACTTTTTTTATCTGTTAAAATGAGAATAATAAACTAAATTCATAAACAAAACATTTCTAACAAAGTGACCAATATAGCCACCCTTTTTTCAATAACAGTGATAAGCCTTCCATTCATAGAGTTTGTCAATTCCTTGATCTGTTGACAATCAACTCTTTGTTCAGCAGCAAGCACTGCTTGCCCCCTCTTTCAGTGTCTATGTGACACTGTTCAGAGAGGTGTACTGTTTTCCTTCACTGTAAATCTCCCATTTAAGAAGGGCCCACAAGTTCTTAATAGGGTTTAGGTCAGGTGAGGAAGGGGGCCATGTCATTATTCTTTCATCTTTAAGGCCTTTACTGGCTAGCCACGCAGTGGAGTACTTCAAAGCATGCAATGGAGTATTGTCCTGTGTAAAACTCATGGTCTTCTTGAAAGATGCAGACTTTTTCCTGTAGTACACTGTACAACTTTCCTGTACAACTGCTTCTAAAAACCTACTGGTTTGGGAGTTGATTTTGAGTCCATCTTCAACCCGAAAAGGTCCAACTAGCTCATCTTTAATAATACCAGCCCATATCAGTATCCACCTCCACCTTGCTGGCGTTTGATTCAACCTGGAGCTCTGTGTTTGTTACCGATCCAACCATAGGCCCATCCATCTGATCCGTCAAGAGCCACTCTCATCTCATCTGTCCAGGTAAAATCTGTCTTCAGATATTTCTTGGTCCAGTCTTGATGTTTCAACTTATGTGTTTTGTTCAGTGGTGGTCGGGTTTCAGCCTTCCTTACCTTGGCCATGTCACTGAGCACTGAACACCTTGTACTTCTGGGCACTCCAAATTGCAGTTCTGGAATATGACAGCACTGGAAAAAAATGGGTTCCTGGTAGCTTCATGTTTGATTCTACTCAAATCTTTGGCAGTTAATTTGCATCTTTTTTTCTCAACATGTTTCTTGTGACCCTTTCGACTATTTGCAACAAAACATTTGATTGTTCTGTGATCATGCCCCAATATCTTAGTAATTTTAAGAGTGCTGCAGCTCTCGAAAAGACTTTTTAAAATTTTTGATTTTTTTTACAGTCAGTGAAGTCTCTTTTTTGGCCCATTTTGCCTGAGGAAAAGAAGCTACCTAATAATTATGCACACCTTGATATAGGGTGTTGATCTCCTTAGGCCACACCCTCCCTCATTACACATATACACATCACCTGATATGCTTAAGTCCAATAAGCATTCAAGTTTATATAGCTTGGAGTTGGAAAATATGCAAAAAAATGATATGGTCAAAATACTCACTTTCCTAACAATTGTGCACACAGTGTACAGGCGGGAGTAAGTAAACATGAAAAGCAACTTTGACGTTATTAAACACAATTACAAATCTGAGTTATATTGACTTCTGACACTTCGACAAGTACAGCACTAACTTTACTCATGTAAATGTCGACTTCATCTAAAAACTCTCATACAACTTGTTTTTCTTGTATAACTTCTGCAGCAACATAGAAGTAAAGAATCCAAAGGAATAAATACATGAATGAATAATGTTTATTTTGCATTCTGGTGCACAACCTCAGTAACTGACCTGCAGTACTAGCCCATGTGCATTGGTGTATGCTACTGAGGGAGAAAGGTGTGTTTTAAAATTTCCACAAATACCACAAAGAGACTAAAAGCAACAGTGAATTTCATGTACTCAAAGTAATGTCTGTGAATCCAGAAACTGGTCTGGCTTGTTGGCATCCATCTTTGTCCAAAAATGACCATCACTTTTTACAGTCCCTGAGCTCAGAAAGTGGCAGCTGCACATGTGCGTGATCTCTGCTCTGTTTGCACTACTCCACTAGCTACTTGTGCTAAACAATGTGAAACTAGCAGCATAATGTAAACAGAGCAGAAATCACACATGTGCAAAGCTGAATCTTTCTTACTTCTGTTGAAAGAGATGGCCAATCGTAGCCTTTGGAACCCTTTTCTGAAAAAAGATGTGAGAAGGAAAAAATGTCATGTTTAGTGGATTATCATTAGCTCAACACAACAGTATAAGGATCAGAACATAGTCGTTCTATAGTAAAGCAGAAGTGTGGAAAGTACAGTAATTTCTCAAAGTTACTGCATCATGATTCCACCTGGTTCAAGTTAAAGCACATGCATACAATTACACATGGTCACCACAGACATCTATGAAAAGTATGAGTGTCAACTGAGAAGCAAGGAACTGACGTGACTTCCCACTAATCCTTTAAGTCAGAGAAAAGACGTGGTGAACACCTATGATTCTCTTCACACACTCTTTGATGTCTCCTCCACCTTTATGAGCCAGTGTTTTTCAGTGAATTGATATTTGGTAGTTGATCAGCAGTAATGCCCTAACCCTTTCAAACATGTCTCAAATTATCAGGCAAAAATCTGAACTGATCTGATAGTCTGAGCAGCATGTGACCTATGAAAAAAATAACTAATAATTTATAAAGTAAAATAAAACATATACAGAATAACAGTAATAATTTATAAAGTAAAATAAAACATCTACAGAATGAAATCTGTGTTCCCATGGTTTCAGCTACTTTCATAGTAGGTATGTGTGGTCCCTGTCAAATCTGCTGTTAGATTATCTGTGTAATTTTGAATCGCCAACAGGGTTAGCATTAGACAACGGTTGAACTGACATTACCAGTTACTTTTTGAGGTCAGGACTATTTCTGAGCCGCTCCTCCAGGTTTGCAACACACTGGTGATTACCTAATGGCAACAAATTTGGTTCAACAGCTATCTGTTCTTC
>NW_018128280.1:606819-608949 GCF_001952655.1 Monopterus albus
GAGAAACATTCTCAATTTTTTTTTTTCAGTTGACTTCCAAATATAAAACATTGTCAAAAAGTGGCAGAGAATGGCCAACCCTACCTTTGATACCTTTGCACTTAAAATAATTTAGACATGATATGACGAGTATTAATAATTGGGGGATGTCTGATAGTATTCCATCTTGGCCATCAGTGTTGCTAAGGGTTTATCTGGACTAAAGCATAATGTAAGGGTTTACAGGGATTTATGCTTTCAGAATAGGAGTGTCAGGTATCTGAACCAGTTCTTCTCTCTCTACACTCCTTACTAAAGGTTGATAGATTGAATAGGTGTTGTGAAGTCCCAGACTTCTTCTCGAGTCCAGATAGTGGAAAGAATCTCAGTCACACACAAATATCAAAGTGCACAATTACCTTTTTTTGCAGATATATCTGGAGATCATACAGCAAGCAGCAGGGCAGATGATCTTACGTCACATCACCAAAACTGTGTGTTATATACTGTTCTTCCCTCCTTCTAGCACATTCCTGCAGCATGCAGCTGGAAATTATCAGTACTCTCCCAAAGATATTCTTGTAGGATGCAGCTGGTAATTATCAATACTTTTCCAAAGATATTCCCCCAAGCACAACTCCCTAATTCCAAAGTAGTACATTCTGTAATTAAATGAACACACATATTGCTAATAATTGAGTGAACACACACACTTACTTCTACTAAATCGAAGGTTATATTCCTTATTAGTACATTTATATAAAACAGTGCTCATGCTTTAATCTGAGTGAAAGTTGTATTCCTTATAAGTGCATAGAAAACTATGCTGGTGTTTCAGTTACAATGTCTATTCCTTATATGTGCATAGAAAACGGTGCTGGTGCTTGAGTTGCAATGTCTCACACAACTTAATATCCCACAATTTCCCCCTTTTGATCTCAAAAGAGATCACACCTCAGTTTCTGTGTAAGCAGGGATTTTTTTCACACTCATCAACTCCCTCGTCTTGCTCCAGTAATGGCATCGTTAGTTTAGGATTCATATCCCTATCTCTTTCTTCAATAGCTGTCGTAATTAACCTGTTGCAGAGGGATCGAATGCATGGAACACAACAACAACCACATGTAATTAAAACAGTTATCATGATTGCCATGGTAATAAGGACAGAAACCATAACACTCTTCCATTTACGAAACATCCTATGAAACCATGCGTCAATAGGATTATTTATGCCTGAGTGTTCATGCATAGTTTTGGAGAGGGTGCGCAGGCCTTTGAGGGCCCTGGTCACCGAGCCATCAGGTGCTGTATTGTTAGGAATGAAAGTGCAGCACATCTCTCCAAACATTGAACACACACCACCCTCCTTTGCCAGCAACATGTCCAGGGCCATTCTATTCTGTACAGCCATAAGGGAAGTGGGGGCCAGTTGCTCAGAGAGGCCCTCCACAGCATCTCTTGTAAGACTAGCAAGGCGCAGCACATTGTAGTGTACATAGTTAATGCAATCAACATTAACAGGGAAGTAAGCCAATACTATTGGAAGATTTTCAAAACCTGCAGCTATCTGATCAGCTAATTTGTATTCATCTGGAACCCCTCGTGGAACTCCAATGGCGTCTATGTAAGTGGGGGAATTAAGTGACAGATCAAATGAGGAAATGGCTCTCCTAGTGATAACATGCCTCCTACGACGGCTAGTTAAACTCGACCCTAGATGGAGTCGCCCTACACCCACAGACATCATGCCCCTGGTACCAATCAGGGCCAATGGAACACCTAAGCGAACCATTGCACAACTTCCCACCCCCTTTTGAGGTATTCTAACAAAAAGACGACGTGCCCCACAATACCAGTACAGCCCCCCGCGAGCCCATGGCCCAATCAATGTGTGGTCGTCCTGGACTGTGCAACTGCACCAAGTCCCATCGATAGCCCCCAGGAAAACAGGGGAACCGTGACTGGTTGTGAAGTTAAAACAGGTGTAATTTCATTGTCCTGCATTTGGTCTAAACCCCCCCACCACTGTCCTATTGCTAATGGGAGGGTATATAGATGCTAGAGTCGTACAATTTACTGGAGTTGATTCTTTAGTCAATTTTAGCATACAACCGTACCCCCATGTGTCATTTCCTGGGTACAGTGGAGCCG
>NW_018128280.1:613247-618594 GCF_001952655.1 Monopterus albus
TGTGTCTTACTGAAACGTGGTTACAGCAGGAAGAATATGTCAGCCTAAATGAATCCACTCCACCTGGTCACAGTAACTGTCACATCCCTCGAAACACAGGCCGAGGTGGTGGCGTGGCAGGGATCTTTGACTCAAGCCTATTAATCAACCCTAGACCTAAACATAGTTATAACTCATTTGAAAGTCTCACCCTGAGTCTCTCACACCCAAACTGGAAAACTCAAAAGCCTGTTCTGTTTGTTATTGTATACCGTCCACCTGCTCCTTATTCAGAGTTTTTAAGTGAATTCTCAGACTTTGTCTGATTTAGTGCTTAGTACAGATAAAATAACATTGTAGGCGACTTTAATATTCATGTAGATGCCGACAATGACAGCCTCAACAATGCATTCTGTTCATTATTAGACTCAATAGGCTTTTCTCAAACTAAATAAACCCACTCACTGTTTTAATCATACTCTTGATCTTGTTCTGACATATGGCATTGAAACTGAACACTTAATAGTTTTTCCCCATAACCCTCTACTGTCTGATCATTTTCTAATAACCTTTGACTTTACATTAATGGAATATACTCTATGTGGGAAACAGTTTCACTACAGTAGATGTCCATCTAACAATGCTGTTACCAAGTTTAAGGAAATAATTCGTTCATTACTTGCTTCAGTGCCATTCCCCAACTCAGTGGAGGGAGACCACCTTAACTTTATTCCCACACAAGTCAATAATCTTGCTGATAGTACTGCAGCCTTCCTGCGTAATACACTTGATGTCATTGCTCCTCCAAAGATGAAGGCAGTGAACAGAGGAGGCTAGCCCCATGGTACAACTCGCAGCTCCGCTCCCTAAAGTAGGCATCATGAAAACTGGAAAGGAGGTGGCGCTCCACTAAGTCAGAAGAGTTTTTCATAGCCTGGAAAGATAGTTTAATAACATATAAGAAAGCCCTTCATAGTGCCAGAACCGCATTTTATTCATCACTGATTGAGGAAAATAAGAACAACCCCAGGTTTCTTTTCAGCACTGTAGCCAGGCTGACTAAGAGCCATAGTGCCGTTGAGCTTAACATTCCCTTAGATCTCAGCAGCAATGGCTTCATGAGCTTCTTTACAAATAAAATTACAACTATTAGAGAAAAAATTGGTCGGACCATTCTCACAGCTGTCAAAAACATCTGTAAGACCTCATTTATACTGTACTTGGGTTACTTCTCTCCTATAGATCTCTCTGAGTTGACCTCAACAATTGCTTTATCTAAATCATCAACATGTCTCCTGGACCCCATCCCTTCCTTTTTTTTCTGTCTTGTTCTTCTTCAGCTATTTTTCTATGGTGGCTGGCAACCAGCTTTAGGTGCATTACTGCCACCTTCCAGACTGGACTGTGGATCAGAATGGCCCCTACATGTTGAGCTCTTCAAGGACATTCATGCTTCTATTCTGAAGTTTTCTAAACTTCATACTTTTGAATTATTTAGTTTTATTTTGAAAGTTTTTCACTGTTCAAATGAATGGGACAATTCTACCTAAGCATACTTTCAGCTATTCCAGGTATCAACATGTTCAGCTCTTCAAGGACAGCTTCTCTTTAGAATTTTTCTAAACATCATACTTTTGAAATATTTAGCTTTATTTTGAAAATCTTACCCCATTCAAATACATGAGGAAATTCCAAATTCAGCATACTTTCAGCTAGCAAAAGCATTCAGGTGTCAAAATGTTTAGCATTTTTACAGCGATTTTTCAGCACTCAGCATCTATACACATTTTCTTCAGAAAATGCAATTTTCTAGTTACTGTATGTGGTTGCATTTTAAAGAGAGCCAAATCACTGCGGTGTCAGCTTAAACTTGCTCAGTGGTTGCACTGTTCCCTGTTAACTTAATTTGCTTTCTCATTAATAGCTCTATTTTCCTTCTACATATTTTTTTCTGCACAAACTGCACTCCTTGCTTCAAATCTGGTCTGGTCTGGGGTTTGTAAGCTTGATACTCCTGGCTCCCTCACAGGCCCTTCGCAGCTCAGTGTTGCTTCCACACCCCACACCTGAGAAGAGATTAACTGATCATTAGCCCCCTTCCACCCAACCTCCTCCCTCACTCCTCACCTTGCTCCAGTGTCACCACATCTCCCCGCTGCTTCACCTTAGTCCCCCCCTCTGAGTCACAACCCTGAGTTCCAGGATAAGGTTACTGTACTGGGGTCACTGGCTCACAGGAAGAGGTAAGTTATTGGGTCATGAGAAGGAGAGAGACACCCCCCATCTGGGTGCAGACGCTGATGTCATGGCAAGATGCAGCCTGGTGATGTCATAGCATTCTTGAAAATCTGGTGGGTTGTTAATGGGGGAGATAGGGGTTGTTCAGGATTAGGCCAGTGATAGCAAGGGCAGTGCATCTAGGTAGTATCGCCCCTACTGTGTGTTTCTTGTTAACTCAGTGACACATTTATTCATCTGGAGCCATGATTGAAAACAGAATGGAATCACTGACAATTAACATTCCCCTATGACCATCAATGTGTTGACCTTTTCTCATTTTTTTCTTATCATCATAAGAAGCTAAAAGCAGTAAAGATTTTAAACCACAGTCCCTCCACTGGCCAGGGTGACCTTGATGACAGGTCTGGATGGTGAAAATGTATTTCTGTCAACTATCACAAGGTTATATCCACATGAGATGTTTACAATGTTAGTCCATCTGTGTTTTTGTTTGTTTAGTTGCTTGGGAGGTGGATGTCTGGAGAGGCACAGTGCCGGCCTGTATTGAGTGCCACCTGTGACCTTGTAAAAGAGAAGTGATGAAAAATTAATGAAAGAAATTCAACCGCTTGTTTTTATCGTTTGTTATTCAGGTTTGTTATACAGGTCATTAATTCATAGATGATGTTTACTCTCTAATTTATCTTCACACTGACCAAAAAAAATTGTATGGAGAGCAAAAGTGGGTGATGAGGAAGACAGACTAGAGCAGACTTTAAATCTTACTAAACTGCATTACTAACACATCTAATTCAACACATTAATGTCTTAACAATTATCTAACTGATTTACTAATATCTAACAAATTCCCCCTTTTGACGTGATTTTTATTATGTCAACATAAATCATTGTTGTCCCCAGATGAGGCATCCAAGGAGGAGAGAGGCCCCCTATACCACCCCCTCCAGGGAAAGCCCAGAGCTGAGTACCTAGGGCAAAATCTGAAATAATAACATAAAATAATGTCATGTAAGCTGAGTCTTCGTTGCTGTGGCCCTATATGTAAGCTTCTGTGTGAAAGCTGATATTCTTAGCAATTATAACATTTTTCAGACAAAAAAGTGAAAATGTCTAAACAACATATAGCAAACAATCATTGGTTAATCATAACATTTGCAGGAGGAATCCATTATGCTGGAGACTAAAGATCTTCTTCCAGTATCACACATTTATCACAAAATTCTACTCAATAATCAAAATCAATCACACACCTATGAGTCCACACCATCTATGTGTATGCAAGAATATATGTGGATATGTGTTAACCCTTAGCAATTATATGTAGGGAGGTCACGGTCTCTTCCCCATCCAAGGGGTCCTCTTCAATCTCAGACTCACCAGGTTCAGTGAGTGAGATCATTGGCATAGTTTCCCATGGATATTGGTATTGAACCATCTCATAGGCAGGAGTCACTGGGTATCTATTATCAGTGGGAGTGGTGATACACTTTAGACAAAGATGCCTAATGCAGGGGATGCAGCCGCATCCACACAAGGTCAGCAAAGTAACTGCTGCCACAAAAGATGTAAGCAAAGAAACCACTAAATTGTTCCACTTGCCAAATTTTTTTTTAAACCAATCATCTATGTAATTATTAATTCCTGAATGTTCAGCCATCTCTTCTGATAACATTTTTAACCCTGTCAGGGCCCTAGCAATTGAGCCATCAGGAGCAGTGTTATTAGGAATGTAAGTACAACACTGTTGCCCAATCATAGCACAAACACCCCCTTTTTCAGCCAGAATGAAGTCTAATGCCAATCTGTTCTGATACAACACAAGAGAAGTGGCTGCCAGTTGCTCCTGAAACCCAACAACTAAATCTCTGGTAAGATTAGTAAGACACTGAACATTAAAATGGACATAGTTTATTCGATCTACATTTTTATTTATGGTTACCCACCAGAAGAGGGCAGACTCAAAACCTGCAGCCACTTGGTCAACTAATTTATGTGGTCATTATCTGTCAACCAGGGGTCTTGAAGTGTTATGTACAACGGATTACATTGATTTAACTTAGTTATCAGGGGCTGTTCTTTTGACTATAGATAGCCAATCTAACAAAGTCTTGCCCTCACATAAATATTTCTGAGCCTCAGTCGGTTGGTATCCCCAAGACGTAAGTCCAGTGTTCCATCCTACATCCCCTCAATACGCACAGAGCTTAGAACGAAATAATGACCGCATATTAAACTGGACATAGGACAGTATACAAATGGTAAATGGACTGTATTTTATATAGCGCTTTCTCACAGTGTGTTACACTGGCCAAAGTGCTTTACAGGAGATTATACACCATTCACCCATTCACACACCGATGACGAGAGGCTGCCGCACACTGGCGCCAGTCAAACCACCGGAAGCAATTTGGGGTTCAGTGTCTTGCTCAGGGACAGGCAGGCGGGAAGACCGGGAGTCGAACCACCAACTTGCTGGTTAGAAGACGACTGCCCTACCTCGTAAGCCACAGCCACCCCAAATGACACAATATAGATACCACTTCTCATCAGAATTAATTTGACAGGTCCTCTCAACCAATCAGAATCATCTTCCGGTCCTTAGTCCCACCCCCAACCAATCAGAATCGTTGTCTCGTCTCCTAAACCCATGTGGCCCCCATGTAACCCCACGTGGGTACCCGTCCCACTCCCTGCATCTGTTGACAGAGATAAGGAAGTTGTGGTTAACTGACGGTTAACCGCATATGAAAGATAAAAAGATATCTGATGTAGCCCCACCCCACATATGGTTGTATAGATAAGTATATAACGAATAACTGTATAACTGTATTTGATAGATAATAAAGGGTGTATCCAGACAAACCGTTGTGTTATCAGCAAGCGCATACTCATGTGTGAGTTCTTTATGAAAAGGGTGGGTTATTCACAGGCTTCTAGAGTGAAAAAAGTTTTTCATTCAGCAATTAGTCTGTATTAACAACCAAAAAAAATGGCTTCTCCTTATCCGCATGAGAAATTGGATGGAGTCATCAGCAACACCCCTGTGATTATCATGGAGCAATCGGATGTAGCCAATGTGCCAAAGAAAGCCACCATGCATCTGGTTCGTACGGTGGCCGACACGGTC
>NW_018128281.1:0-7471 GCF_001952655.1 Monopterus albus
TCTTCATATTTTAGTGCTGCTTTTATGTGTTTATGGGAGTGTCTTAGTTTGTTTTCAGTAACTGAATGCCACCTCTTCACTCTGGCAGCTGCTGGTTCAGACTTTCAGCTGCCCAGAGCTCCTCCATGGCTGTTTGACATGACTACTGGTAGCTTCTTCTTCTCCTTCTTCTAATCATGGCTAGGCGGCAGGTGGGGCTGATTTACAGACCGTACTTTGACAACACAGGGTGGAGAAGCTGGAATAACAACAGGAGGCTGTAGGCAGTAGAGGGTCATGGAGGGGGGTGTAGTTGAGAGACACCATGTCCTGGCCCACTGTCACTGGGGTTGTCAGACAGTGGGGGGTGAATGTCCTGGTGGAACTCCATGTTCAACACCTAAATAAGCCTCTGTCCTGCTGCAGGGCCTGTCCAACCTGGTGGAGCTGAAAATGGCACACAACGAGTACATCAGCTACCTGCACACGCGCACGTTCACAGGGCTGAAAAAGTTGCTGCATCTGGACTTGTCGGACTGTAACCTTTTCAACATCCCCGACCGCATCTTCACAGAGCAGACGGCACTGAAGGAGCTGCTCTGCTTCCAGAACAACTTCAGGAGGATCCCTGGAGCCATCAGGGGCATGGAGAACCTGACCCACATCTACCTGGAGAGGAACAAGATCGAGGCAGTGGCCTACAACTCTCTGCTGGGCCTGGGCAGCCTCAGGTAGGTCACAGCTCTGCAGCTGACTCACCTCAAACCAGTAGTGGTGACCTTGTGGGTTTCAGCAACAAGGAAGTGCTGTTAATTTGTCTTCTGACTTCCTGTCTGCAGCAGAAGTGTTAAGGTGTCACACCGTGTGGGTTGGCACCTGCTGTGTAGCAAACATCTGACCAGTTTTATAATCTGGACACAACAATCTGACCAACATTCACCACTGTTTAACCTGTGGCACCAATTAGACCAGTAACTGGCCACCGAGCACTGGGACCAGCTGCTAGCTGTGTGTTTATAACAATGTGATACAAATACAGAAGTTGTCTGAGTGTCAATAGTGTTTCACAGTGGAGATTCAGTTTTCCATGGATTATCATGATGTAAGAGCTGATTATTCCTAATTATTTGACCAACAAAAGGTTTATGATAGATTACATACTGTAGTAAGAAAGTTGTATTTTAATTCATGTGTATAAAAACCTCACAGACCAACAAATCAAACATGCACAGGTGATCGTTTATGGCAGCTGCATATAATTTCAATTACGTTTTGATATTAACGGTGACTTTACTGCACATCACTGTGCTGATCAGTGAAGCATCAGGTTTTCACAATACAAATGTCTTTATGGGACACAGCGGTTCTGGATTTGGACCAGGGCTGCATCTAACTTCTGATGAGTCTGCAGATTATTTTCCTGAAGAACTGATTAAACCTACAGACCTGAAAATGTAAAAACATGTTTTAAAAAGTGAAAACCTGCCCTGACACCCTCCCCGAGTCCAAGCTGATGTCTTCAAATAAAAGTCCACAACCTAAAACCTGTTTACTGTGAGTTATGAAACATTTCTCTCATCTGACAGCCTGAAACTGTTTTTCCTTTTTAGTCTGAAAATGAACTAAAACAACAAATCCCAGGTCCTAGTTATTTCAGATGATCTTTTTGTTAAGCAGCCAGTTGCTGTAGCTCTGGTTTGGATGTGTTCCCTGTCACTTTTACCTGTGTCTTGATGGGAGGGGTCCCATTTGTCTGCTGCTTTGTTGACACTTGCCAGAACCTGATTTAGTTTTAGCCTTTTATTGTGAAAATCCTATCTCTGAAGTCCTCCCTGTGTTCTTTTCTTAGGTACTTGAACCTCCAGGAGAACCGCATCAACGTGATCCATCAGCAGGCCTTCCAGGACCTTGTGCGGCTGGAGAATTTCTACCTCAATGACAACCTGCTGCCTGCTCTGCCCCAGTTAGACCTCAGCCACTTCAGGATGCTCAACCTTGGGGGGGAAAAAGTTGACCAGCATGTCCAAGACCTGGTTCAGTGACCTGGTGGAGCTGGAGGTCCTGTACCTGGACAGGAACCAGCTGCTATACATCGAGGAAGGAACATTTGAGAACCTGACCAGCCTCATCACGCTCCACCTGAACAGCAACAACCTCACCACCCTTCCCCTCCCTGTTTTCCAGCCCATCTACTTCCTGGGCCATCTCTACCTTTTCAGAAACCCCTGGGAGTGCGACTGCTCCCTCAAGTGGCTGAAGGAGTGGATGAAAAACTACAAGCTGGTGCGGGACATCCCCTGCGCCTCACCTTCCTCCGTGGCGGGGCTGGATCTCAGCCAGGTGGTCTTCGCCAAGGTGAACGGCACCTGCGTGGACCCTGCGGAGCTGAACCTGACCACTTCCTCCTCAGAGGTCCCTTCCACCACAGAGAACCATTTCAACAGCCTCATTTCCAAGCTGCTGCAGCAGGAGCTCAGGGAGGAGGTGGGGAACAGCACCGAGAGCCTCCGTAAGGGGACGCTGCCAGATCCTAAGGACGGGCAGCTCTCTGCCGGTGGCGGAGGGCAGCAGGTAGCACACTCACTGGTCTGCTTCGTGCTGGGGTGGCTGCTCTGTTGTTCCTGCGCATGAGACCTGTGGAGATGGGGTTGAGCTTTTCAGATTGTCAATGAGATAAAATATGTTTTTACTTTCTAAGCAAGTAGCAAGGATGCACACATCACTGCTGCATGTGTGGTTACTGGTGTGAATCTGCAGTGCCACAGCACACACTGGGATCTGGCACGTCTCTCCAGTCAGAATACAAGAATGGCTTACAAGGAAGACTGATGTTCATATGAGCACTTTACACATCTGACCTCTCTTCCTGGTTCAGACACAAAGTGACGAGTGCTGGTTTCAAACTGTGGTGAACTCCCAGTGTTTGTTACATAATACTCATATTAATTATCATTATGTAATATTCTTAGCATTACATAGTCTGTTGTGAGTGTGTTTTCTGTTTTCATCTCCTGCATGTATCAGTTTAAAGGAGATCAGAGCTGCCGTTATCTGCTGAACAGATGTCCTCTCAGCTTCTTTCTATTCATTCAAGCTTCTGCAGCTTTTCCATAAATGCCATGATCTTCTTCTTGTTGCTGCTGCTTGTGCACGGTACAGTGTAATGGAGGGACAGTGATCTTTGTCCTTACAGAGGGTGTTTTGGGTGGGAGAGGGAATAAAGCATGTCAGACACTGCTTCAGGTGCATAACAAATAAGTGAACTGTTGTTGATCTGCAACATATTGTGTTTACTGCCATGATGTGTAGCTGTGTTAACCCTGCTGGATGTACAGTACAGAGTTTTCTGTGACAGCCAGTAATTCAGTTTAGTGGAGGTGTTATTAGACTAAGCTCTGTCATAATATACTTTTCTAAATTAAAACATGGCTGTTGAACCTCTCACTTGCCTCCTCAGTGACTCGTTCCAGCTGCAGCCGAGGAGTCGGCTCGTTTCTCTGGTGGACACCTGCTAATCTGCACCCTGGCCTGCTGGTCCTTTAATGTGGGATTAGGTTGGGACTAAGACAGCAGTGGAGGCCAGATGCTGCTTGTCATCCCAGCTGTTTTTATCCCACTGCAAGAATGCGGTAGACAGCATGTGCTGGATGTGTCTTTAGTGGAAATGACAGAGCTCTTACACATTTTACATTTGTACAGTGGGGGAAATGGTAATGTTGTAGTTTTCTAGGAATGTTTCTGGAAGGAGCAGCGTCATATAGAAAAACTGGAGACGATGTTCTCACACAGCTCCTGTGTTTGAGTTTTGTTAGTTGTGTTTAGAAGCAATTTCTTGAGGAACTTCCTTGTAAAAATGTCTAGGAAAATGAACAACCAGTGGTGGAAGGAAATTAACTGCAGTTTATTCAAGTACTGTACCTAAGTACACATTTGAAGTATTTGTACTTTATTTAAATATTTTAATAACATTTGACTGCAAAGATTGTGCTCTTAACTGAACTACACTGATCATATCTGCTTTAGAAATAAGACTCACAGAAGAAACAAAATGAGGCTTTATTGTAGATTCAACTACCCAACAGTAAATATATACTTGTACTTGTGTTTGTACAAATACACCTGAAATGGTCACAGATATACAAAGGCACCATTTTTTTTTATCAATTGTCTTTTTTTCTTTCTCACTTTTTTCAGTTTTAAAAATCAGTCCAGTAACTGAGGAAATAATCAGCAAATTCATCTGTAGTTGAAGAACTCAACCAGCTACAACAGTAAAATTCTGCTTACTCATTAATGCATGAATAGTAATAATCTATTGATATAATAGTATAACATTTAGCAGGGCCTTCTCACATAAAGCACTTTTAAGCACTATGACCCTAATCCTGTCTAACCCCTGCCGGGTCTTTGCTAGTGCTGAGAGAGCACTAGGAAAGCATTTTTGGATCATAGGTAATCTATTAATTAAGAAAATATCTGGCATATTAATTGATAATGAACATAATTAGTTGCTGCCCTGTAACAGATGACAAGCTTAAGCTCAAACATTTAAACAGAGTAGAAACATGACTATGTGCTTGTCCCCTAACGTCCTCTAGTGCACAGAGCTGGGAAATCATGACAAACAATCAGTCACACTACTAAAGTTGTATTTATATAGGCTGATTTTGTTTAGAATAAACCCCAAAATCTATTTTCATAATGTGTTGACACCTCTACACACCAGTAGTCCCACTGCTGAGATCTTCTCAGAACTGTTTTATCCAAACAAACAGGCCTGTTCACTTTTACTATCATGACAAAACCACCAAGCCAATCACCACTGGCCAAAATAGAAACAACTATTGTTGCAACTGACTAGAGTCCAACAGAGCGGTGAACTTGCTGTTTGTTTGTGGTCAGACAATGTGGACGCCAGCAGCCACAGGTTTGGTTTATGAACCAGAAACTCTGCAGAGAGGATATCTGAGTCAACAACCAACATCACAAGTTAAACGAGCTCATCCTACAGGAGATGTAATGCAGAAGAGTTGGGAAGGCCAGAATTAAGCCGCGGTACCAACCTTAGGGCAGTTGTAGCTTTTCTCTTCTCAGGACAGGATTAAAGTAGTAGAAGTAAACAGTTCTGGTCCTGATTATTTTGGATAGTTTAAAACTCAGACAATTACACAGTAGTTCATTAATTCATATTTAAATATATTGGAGCTAATATTACTAAAAGGCTTAAAATAAAATTAAAATGAGAGAAATAGCCCTGTTATTAGATCAAGATAATTGAAAAATGTTAACAAAATCCAGATAGAACAGTGCACTAATAGTATAAAATGATCTTTTCAGAAATACTGAAGTGATTCTAGGAGTCTTGGATCTTTAGGAACGGAGCTCCAGAGGTGACGGGCCTCAAATGCAAAAGCCTGGCTCAAGCTCTAATAACAGAAAAAGATACTTTAAGAGGAGAAATTGATTAAAAATATAGAAGTTCCAAAATACTTTTCTTTAAATTGGCAATAAGAGAGTTAAAATGGCCTGATACAGTTGGGCCATGACAACCGACCCATCAGAATTAAGGACGCTCACTCTGACCTGTGCACCAGCCTGTTTGGTGCTGAGAACTGAGACTCAGACTTGACAAGACCCTGAGAAACTGCCTCATCTGGGGGAAGCACAGCCAACTACACTGAAATCCAGCATCGCCTTGGATTCAATGCCTGCAGCAGCTGAACTAACCTTTCCTCTGGAGTTGATTATGTACTGTGTTGTGGGTTTCTCAGTGTGGGTGAGCATTGAAGCAGCAGCAGCAGCGCCCTCTGGTATTTGTAAAGAGAAAAGCTTACAGCACCTGGTACTCCCAGGCGGCCTCCCATCCAGGTACTAACCAGGCCCTGCATAGCTTCCGAGATCGGGCGTTTTCAGGGTGGTACGGCCGTAAGTGATAGACGCCTTCGCCAACTGCACTTTTATACAAGCTCCATGCTCATGTCTTTTGACGTGTCCTTCCATGCGCGTTGAAGCAGTGGGGGATGTAAACACTTTTCCAAAAACACATTTCATCACACACACTTTTTGGCGAGACGTAATGACACTAAATAGCCAACGTATACAAAATGACGTCAGCGAAATAGTATGAACAACCCCACACACGCAAACACATAGGTCAAGTTAGTTTGAGTGATATACAGCAAAGGGCTGACACTGTGACTGATCGAGCATCAAAGTACTGGTTGTACTTCAGCTTGAGTACTGTTACAGTGTGACACTACACCCGCTTCCACCAGAGTCAAGGCTGCATTAAGGAAGAGCAGCTTCACCTGAACAGCTGCTGCCATTCACTCTCTCTCCTCCCTCTCAGAGCTGTAAAATATAACTGTAAGATCGCAAGCGGACTAACAAGAAAGGAACTCTGACTTCCTTTTTACTTGTCACAAACCCTGAAACAGATCAACGGTGCACAAACCAATTTGACACAGTGGAAAGACTTAATAAGAAAACGACTCCGGTCCCAGAACCAAACCACCTGCTGTGACTTTCCTCTGCCTGTACATGGTGGGGGCCAACGTCCACACTGATCACAGCTGAGTCAGCACAGCTGTAGGTGGCTGGTGGAACAAACGTCAGTCAGCCAATCGGAGCCACGGAACACGAAGCAGCCCCGCCTTCATCTGCCGTTCTACGGGTGCAGCTGTTCATTGGCTGACACGGTCACTGACGTCAGATGAGATGCGTCTTTAAAGCAGCGTCTGAGTTTGTCAGTAGTACAGACGGTTTCTCAGTCTGTTTCCAGCCTGATCACATTTGTGGTTTCAGCTCCACCCGAGTTTCTCCTCACACAGCTTCATTTCCTCCAGCCTGTCGCTCAGCGCTCATAATGTCCACACTTTCTTTACACCTTCATCCACTGTTGTTCATTGTTCTGCACTGAAACCAGCAGCACTGATTCCCAGAACAAAGGTTGTTACTGGGAAGCCGAAGCCTCCAGTGAACTGAGCTGTAAATAATCCCTGTGCAGCAGCAGCTGCACTAAACACACACACCTACAACAAAACTCACAGCCACAGTGAAACCTCCTAGAAGTTAGAGACGTTTGAGCAGGTGGACGTTAAGACAAGATGTATTCACAGACAACAGGGACAACAAGCCCCACACCATCAGCCCCAGTGTCTCCTCACAGCTGAATCACAGACATCTCATTAGCAGACTTGTCTCTGCAGAGCGAGCAGGACCGTGTCTCTGACCAGACCAGAGGTTACTGTCCCTGTCTCTGTGTTTGCTCTGTGTCTCCATCTCCTCTGAGCTCAGCCAGCTGCGTCCTCGTGTTGGTGAACTCGTCGACGACTCTGTGACACTGAGCGGTGAAGTCTCTGATGCAGCTGGCAGCTCTGAGTTTGGCTGTAGAGAGAAAGACGTTCACTACATTGTTCTTCAGCCTGGCGGCATCTCCCGTCTCCGCCCCCGCCGCTTCTCTCTCCCTGTCCTTCCACCGAATCACCCATCC
>NW_018128281.1:24246-24415 GCF_001952655.1 Monopterus albus
TCATCTTTGACGGCCTGGATGAAAGCAGACTTTCACTGGATTTCAGCAGCAGGGATGTTGTGTCCGACGTCACCCAGAGGTCCTCGGTCAATGTGCTGGTGACAAACCTCATCCAGGGGAACCTGCTTCCCTCGGCTCTTGTCTGGATAACTTCCCGACCCGGAGGCAC
>NW_018128281.1:24464-27783 GCF_001952655.1 Monopterus albus
ACCGACGCCCAGAAGGATGAGTACTTCAGGAGGAGGTCCGGTGATGAAGAGCTGTCCAGCAGGATCATCTCCCACATCAAGGCCTCCAGGAGCCTCCACATCATGTGTCAAGTCCCCGTCTTCTGCTGGATTGCTGCTACAGTTCTGGAGCACATGTTGACTACAAAGCAGAGAGGAGAGCTGCCCAAGACCCTGACTGGCCTGTATTCACACTTCCTGTTGGTTCAGACCAAGAGGAAGAAGCACAAGTTCGGTGAGGGACACGGGAGGAGTCCACAGGAGCTGGCGGAGGTTGACAAGGATGTTCTTCTGAAGCTGGGGAGGCTGGCGTTTGAACATCTGGAGACAGGAGACATCATGTTCTACCAAGAAGACTTGGAGCGGTGTGGTCTGGATGTCTCAGAGGCCTCGGTGTACTCAGGACTTTGTACAGAGATCTTCAAAAGAGAGCAGGTGATCTTCCAGAAATCAGTCTACTGCTTTGTTCATCTGAGCGTTCAGGAGTTTCTGGCTGCAGTCTACATGGTCCACTGTTACACCAACAGGAAGAGAAAGGTACTGGAGAAGTTTCTGAGGAAAGACTACCGAACCAGGGACTCTCACAAACAGTCTTTTCTCAAGATGCTCACTAAGGTTGTTGTAAATTATATTCATCACTCATTTCTGGATGACAGACAGAGAACAGTCCAGAAACCATCCCAAGAGCCATCAGCAACCTGAAGAAGATGAGCAGTGATGAAGTCTCTCCTGATAGAAATATCAACATCTTCCACTGCCTGATGGAGGTGAACGACCACTCAGTCCATCAGGAGATCCAAGAGTTCCTGAAGTCAGAGACCAGGTCAGAGCAGAGACTCTCTGTGTTCCAGTGCTCAGCTCTGGCCTACATCCTGCAGATGTCAGAGGAGGTTCTGGATGAGTTGGACCTGCATCAGTACAAGACGTCAGAGGAGGGACGACCAAGACTAGTCCCAGCTGTGAGGAACTGCAGAAAGGCTCGGTGAGTCCAGATGTGACCATCAACATTATAAAGCAACACAAAGCTAAAGCATCAGAGTAAAGACACACACTTTACACACACACACACACAATATAAAACACAAACACTTGCCAGGTTTTATTAAACTCTTATTGAAGCTGCTGATTGAACCAATTCTCCATGTGTTGGGCTGCAAATGTCTTTGTTGGCTTCAGCTCTTTGATAATGAGACCAACATGACATTTGCGTTTCCAGCTGTCAAGTCAGTGAACACAAGGATCTTCTGTCTTTCTTTGGTCGATGGAGGTTTCATCCAAATCCAGCAGAAAAACCTCTGCTCTTAAGAGTTTACCCCCTTTTCTCTGCTCAGCCTCATGTGAGACATGAGAGCAGCGACACCGTGCCCCTGTGTTTCCTGTCTGCGTTTCCCAGCAGTAACAGTGGAGCTGAGATCTGTCAGAAACCTCCAGCACACATTAGTGCTGCAGGTTTCATGGAGTCGGCTCCTGGGACCAGCTCCAGGTTCACTGTGACAGTGAAGGAGCCTCAGTGGCTTCAGTTCAGCGGTGGCACTTTGATGATCACCGAGGTCAGAAAAGACAGGATATGGTTGTTTCCACAGCGCTGACTTCAGCCAGTTCAGCTCCACATGACCATGACTGTCAGAAATGATGTTAGAATAATATAACCTTCCAACCTGCTGATCGTAATAGGAGTGGTTCACTCGTTTAATGGAGGATGAAAAGGAGACACAGCCACATAATGAGACACAGTAAAGACATCCAGTATCAGACACATCACTGAGGTAAATACATATGTGATTAACAGCTGACCTACTGACCTACTGACCACCTGAGCTACAGCTGCTCATGTCAAACTGCTTTGGGATCGAAATGAATCAAGGCTGGTTTTATTCCAAGTCTCAGATTTGATCAGATTTCAAAATTAATATTTTCTGTCACCACAGACTTTCTGATTGTCGACTCTCAGAGACTCACTGTGAAGTTGTGGCCTCAGCTCTGAAGTCCAACCCCTCCCATCTGAGAGAACTGGACCTGAGCTTCAACTTGCTACGGGATCCTGCAGTGAAGCAGCTGTGTGCTGGACTGGAGAGTCCACACTGTCGACTGGAGACTCTGAGGTCAGTTCATTTTTCTGCTATTGTACATTTTATATCAACAGAAGTTTTCTATATTCTTCAGTTTATTGGTTTTGCTGAGTCATCAAACTGGATTGGTGTTTGTGAGAAAACTGTTGATTTCTCTCCAACGTGCTGTGACACGAAGTCACTGTTTCTAATGTTTGGTACATAATAAACACATTGATATAAAAATGAAAAGCAGCTTCAGCACACAGTGTTTTACAGGAATCGACACTGTTTGATGCAAATGAGCCGTTGTGTTTGTTTGTGCGGTGAAAAGACGTTGATCTAACCTCTGCAGCAAACACACATGAACAATGAGTCTTTTTTCACATGCTCATGTGCTGCTACTGTTTATTTCCTGAGCTCAGATGTTCAGACATGAAACAGTAACTGTGGCCTGTGCAACAGTTCAGGCTCCGTTCTACTGGGAAAAGGTTTTGGATCCAAAATGTCGGACGGTTTAATTCTTACACACTTGGCTGAGGTCAGCAGTGTTTGTGAATGAAGGAATGATTCATTGTTAATGACTCACTGGGCTTTTCACTCACTGAGTGTTTCCTGTAGGCTTTCTCATGAACCAGTGTTGATGAGAATAGGTGTGTGAACATTGTGCTGGCATCTGGATGATGTCTGTAGAAGGCTGACATGATGATGATCCACAGGAACAGAAGGACAAAGTGGCTCTGCTCATTGATTAGGACACATCTGATTGGATTATCAATGACTTAATCTGCATGCTTTATTCTTTATTCAGGATGAAGTTTTGCATGTTGTCAGAGACCAGCTGTGCTTCTCTGGCCTCAGCTCTGAAGTCCAACCCCTCCCATCTGAGACAACTGGACCTGAGTGGCAAGGACCTGCAGGAACCAGCAGTGAAGCAGCTGTGTGATCTAGTGGAGAGTCCACACTGTCGACTGGAGACTCTGGTGTGAGTAGAAGGTTGCAGTCAGTGTCTGCTGCCTCAGCAGTATTGTACTAAACCCAGTCAGTATCAAAGTAAAGAGCCAGTGTTTCTTGTAAACCCCCAACCTTCTCAGTGGCTGATTTCCTCAGTGAAAACAACCAAACTCTGACATAACACACATGTAATGATGTGGAATGAAGGCAAAGTGCTGCCACAGTCTGATATGTGAGGGGAGTTCTTCTTCCCAGCTGAGATGGAGGTTTGACCAGACCAGGACTGGGATTCTCAGTTC
>NW_018128281.1:35293-38627 GCF_001952655.1 Monopterus albus
ATTTGTTAAAAAAGTTTGAAATATCCAATAAATTTTGTTCCACTTCATGATTGTGTCCCACTTGTTGTTGATTCTTCACAAAAAATGACAGTTTTATATCTTTATGTTTGAAGCCTGAAATGTGGCAAAAGGTTGCAAAGTTCAAGGGGGCCGAATACTTTCGCAAGGCACTGTATCTCCGACCCGAAGGCACAGGGTGTTCGATGTGGTCTTGAAATGATTTGCTGTGTACCAGGTTGTCATCAAGATATGGTAGACAGATGTCATCCCGTAAGCCCCACAGACACTCCTCCATGCTTCTCTGAAATTCTGCTGGGGCAGAACTCTCAGACTAAATGGGGTCCTGATCCACTGGTACAAACCCCACAGCGTAATGAACGCTGTGAGTGGCTGACTTTTGTCTATAAACCCCTGATGATAAGCCTTTCCCTGGTCCAGTACTGTAAACCAAGAACTCCCAGTAAGGCTATCAAGCATGTCTTGTATCCTAGGAATAGGATGTCTGTCCGGCACTGATTTGTGATTAAGTTCCCGATAGTCTACACAGAGTCTAAGGTCACCTGACTTCTTCCTCACACACACTATAGGGGAGGAATAGGGTGACTTTGACTTCATGACCCACCCCCTATTTATTAAGTCCTGCAAATATGCTTTGACTTCCTGGTGCAGGGGCTTGAGGACACTGATGTAAGTTTTTTGAACTGGAGTCTGGTCTCTAAGAGTAATATGCATGCGGAGGGTTGGGATGCAGCCTACGTCACTTTCATCTCGGGCACGCTCTTAGTCTGACCCATCACCCAGGACCTGTTTGCCTTGGGAGACCCTACCAGGGGCATATAGCCACCGACAACATAGCTCCTAGGATCACTCGGGTACTCAAACCCCTCCACCACAATAAGGTGGCGGTTCAAGGAGGGGTTTCTGAGTTCAGACACTTTAATCCCAGCTTGGATCCAGATTCAGGAGGAGACATGGACAGTGGACAGACTCTGCTGTCCTCCTCTCATCTCTCTATCCAGCCTACATACTAGTTGTGTGAGCAGAACACATCCCACTGTGACCACATGTCCACACAGAGACAACAGGTAGAAGCCTCTGGTCTCTGAAACCTGGGCCCTGTCATTTCTCCATGGCCAATACATCTGGAAGAGCTAAAAGCTGTTGTCTGGCTGACCTAGGATTCACACGCTCTCACATGCACACACTTAGAAGACAGAGAGCACATGTGTCTGTGTGATGAATGTGTGATGTGATGACTATGAAGCGCATCCCGTGCTAATCCGACCCAATAACACCACGTGTCCTATGTGAGACTGTGCGAGTGGACACGTTGAGCTGTGACAGCAGCTGTGCACACTCTTAGCTCCATGAAGGAGGCGGTTCGATGCTTCTCCAGCAGTCTGAAGGAGTTCCCACATATGCTGAGCACTTGTCGGCTGCTCGTCCTTCACTCTGCCCCCGACTCGGCCCAAACTGTCTTGCCTGTGGAGGCTGGGTCACTTGATGCGGCCTCCATCAGCCTCCTCGGTCACAGAGCCTGGAACATGCCTTTGCTTCCTACGTCATTCCACATGTGTTGTTTTATGTTGCTGACGTCTTCAGTCGGAGTCTCCAGTGTAGAAACTCAGAGAAACACTCAGCCAATGAGAAGGTGTGTCCAAACTTTGGACCGTTGCATGCACGTCTGCCCAGTGAAGGCTCAAATAAACAGGATGCTGACGGTCACATCCTGAACTTCACACAGAGGAAGTGAAGCCACAGTTATCTGGCTGAGCCACTGATCAGGCTTATTGATAGAGAATCAGTTCATGTTCAGCAGCTGAGACTGATGATCTGGATCATCACTGTTAGGTTTAATACGACTCACTCAGACACAAGCTGGTTAGTTCCTCTCACTCTAACTGCTCTCTTTCTTCCTACAGGTACGGCCGGTATAGGGAGGGTAATTCTTCCATAGACAAATCATGTGAGTAGTGACACAGTGTCTCCTCTTCATCAAACCTTCATCAATAAACTCTGATCTTAAAATGAGCCTGAGCTCATTTCATCACAACAATCTGTATCAGTGACATTTGTATTTGACCTCGGGAAACCAGCTTTGCTCACGTCTTAAAGAACTGCAGGCTGTGCAGGCTGGTTCCAGGGGGTCCACGGATCCTTTAACAACCTGACACACTGACTGGTTTCTGGTTTGTGGCTGCAGACAGGATTCCGACCCCTTCGCTGTCTGACACTTTGTTGTGCTGTAGGTTTAATGTGAAATGGATCAAACTGCCATTTTTACATTGACTCTAAATAACTCACGACCATAAAGTGAAACATGTTTTTAAAAACCACAAACTGAGGTCTCTTTTGTCCAAAAGTCTTCTGAGCCTTTGCTGTGGCTCCAAACTGTGCTCAGCTGCTTCCTGTTTGCTTCGTCCTCATTGATGTGTGTCTAGAACCAGACTGGATCCACCTGTGGCAAACTGGGCCAACTGGACAGAGTTTAGAAAGACACACACCAGGCTCTGATCATCACCTGCTAACATCGTCTCTACAGTGAAGCACGGTGGGGGCAGCATCCTGCTGTGGGGGGGCTTCTCAGCGGCAGGGACAGAGAGACCAGTCAGAACTGAGGGAAGGATGAATGCAGCTGGTGTAGTGGCAATTGTATGAAAAGCACCTTTATTACAGTTTATTAGCCGATGCTTTGTAGTCTAGTTCTCTTTGTAGTTTATTATCTGTGGCTTTTCTTATAGACACACATACAATTATAGGAACAATGCTCAGACAGATGGCCAACAAGTCAACAGTTAATACAGGATACGAGTTATCTGGTTCAACAGTCATACAAAAGTGAGAAATTCTCACAAACTTGCTGACACAATAAGCAGTCTAGGCTCACAACCACACAAATGACTGCATACAATGACATGAAAGCCACAGGTAACAAACTACAAAGAGTACTAGACTACAAAGCATCGGCTAATAAATTGTAATAATGGTGCTTCTATACAATTGCCACTACACTGGACACAGAGAGGTCCTGGTAGAAAACCTGAAACCGGGCCAACGGTTCATCTTTCTGCACCGCAGGCCCGGACACTGGAGCGGCCTCAGGACCAGGTTCTGACTGTCCCTGAGGGGCCCAGCCAGAGTCCAGACTTAGAGCCCAGAGAACATCTGTGTACTCAACTCAACTCTCAACTCAACTTTATTTATATAGCGCTTTACCACAGCACAGCTGACCAAAGCACTTAACATATCATTCAAATATAAAAACAACACATAAAAAGCTATAAACAATAATATAGACACTAACACTACAGACAGAGTCTCATTCCTGGCCAAA
>NW_018128281.1:39514-52557 GCF_001952655.1 Monopterus albus
AGGGCAGCACCACGAATGCCCACTAAATCTTGAAGGCAAGATATCAAAATGTCATGGTCCACCATGTCAAAGGTGGCTGTCAAGTCCAGCAGGACTAGAATCACATACTCCCCTGAGTCAGTGGCCAAATAAATGTCATGTATAACCTTTAGTAAGGCTGACTCTGTACTATGCATGCGTTTAAAACCAGACTGAAAAACCTCCAATAAATTATTGTCATCTAAAAAGGATTTCACCTACGCATAGACCACTTTCTCTAAAATCTTTGAGATAAAAGGTAACTTAGAAATAGGCCTGTAATTACATGGATTGATCCAAACGTGGTTTTTTGAGTAAAGGTTGCAAAACTGCATGCTTAAAATAACCAGGCACAACACCAGAAGACAAACTACTATTAATAATTTCCAACACCGTGCCTCCAATGCATGGGAAGACTTCCTTAAATACAGCCCTGAAGAGTTCAGACACTTCCCATCCAGTCTGACGGAGCCCAAGAGGATCTGCAGGAAGAACAGGATCAACTGGCCAAATCCAGGTGTGCACAGCTGCTAAAGACTCAGCGGAGAAGCCTGGAGCTGCACCTGCTGCCAAAGGGGGTCCTACAGAGTCCTGGGTTAAGGCTTTGTGTACTTTTGTACATGAGAGAGCTCAGCTTTGGTTTTTCTCCTTTACACCAGCATCACTGTGTCCCTCTGGGTTATTGAATGTCGACTGATTGGCAGCAGTGGAAATGTCCTCAGGTTTCTTTGTATCAGCTGACAGTGAATCCACAGGACAGTGAAGTGCAGACAGTGAAAGGATGTGAAGACGTCCTGAAGCAACTGGAACAGAAATCAACCAGCTGTGACAAGAAACCATGGACAGAAACTTGTACCAGAGACCTGCGCTCGGCTGAAGACGGACAAAGATCCTGATCAACCAACTCATCAGTGAGAAAAAGAAACACAACGGCAGCAGAACAGCTGAACCAATCGGATGACGGTAAACCTTCAGACCAGTTGAACTGCCAGTCGGTCTCTTACTGGGTCCAGTCCACGTGTCCTCGTCCTCTCTGAGCGTGTGGACAGTCGAACATGTGGCCTGTGACTCCATGGACTTGACTGTGCTGCTGGAACCAGTGGTGTAAAGTCACCGACTCTAGTTCCTCTGGTCCTGGACTCACAGGAAGTGAGCTACTGCTACTTTACTCCACTGCATTTCTCTGACAGCTGGACTCACTGGTTCCTTTTCCCATTTACAGCAATAACACAACATCGCACCAACAGATCAGTACTGATGTGTTCTTGTCTTGTTCCTCTTCAGCTCTGTTTCCCAGCGGTGACTCGTAGTGTCCCAGCAGAACAGAAGCCGGAGTCCGTCCAGGACACTCTTTATGGGCACAGAGTCTGGACCGGTTCTACGTCGGCTGTTGGACAAACACCTACCCAGTCTGAATCTGGACCAGGAACTGTTTCACCAGTGTCTGTCACCAGTCATCGTGGATCATCTGTCCTGCTTTGACTCTGTGTCTTTGTGCATTGACTCATATGTGGCTATAACATGAATTTGTGCTACTGGAGTGTTGTGAAACCCCGACCTGGGCCAGTACCTGGGCATCTTTTATACTATCTACATGCACCTCCTGGTCTCGGTGCTCTATTGCACCTTTCCCTCTTTATTGCACTGGAGGTCAGACACCGTTGTATTTGAACCCAGAGAGGTCAGCCTTAGTCAGCCCTTCAGAAGCTATAAAACAAAAATAATGAGCAAACCATACACTTGTCTCTGGTTAATGACACCTCCAACCATCATGAACATGCCCAAAACTCCACTAAGGTGACAAACAGTAACAGGTGACATCTCACTCTGTCATACACATATGTCCTACTCAATAAAAGGTGATGCATAAACTTGTCACAGGACGACGTCTTGAAAACACTGAATATTTACAAAGGCTCTTTTCTGTCTCTCCCTCTCTGAGGTGCGACAGGTGTCCTTGTGCTGTCTTTTAGTCTGGGCCACAAACTGGTCAGCCGTCCAACTAAAAGACTTGTTAACCCCTCAGATTACTGTAGGATGCTGGGGTCATCTCCCAGTCAGTCTTACACACAGATGGTTCCCCTCAGTCATCAGTATGCACAACACTACTGAGCAAGTAGAACAAGTACTGATGAATGAATTGTAGTAAGATATAAACATTACAATCAAATGAAATAAAAAGTGTAAAATAAGTAAAACAGGTAACGTAAGTCAAATATAGCAAATTTACTGTAAGTGAAATGAACTTAAATCTAAAGCCTACAGGCATGAGAATAAGACTTGCTGTCGTCCTTTAACCCTCTTGATCTCCCACGTCTCCCCCCTCAGTGACTGTAAAGTCACTGCCATGTTTCTCCAGAAAGGTTCTAACAAATCCAAACAGTAAAATAAGTAAAAATGCAAATCGCCACTGCCCAGAGGTGACTAGCGCTTCAGGCAGCTGCTTGGAGTCCTGTTTCCTCCTTGGCCAGGTCATCCAGGGCCGTCCGTCACTTTCCCAGCATGACTTTCAAAGTCTTCTAGGCATCTTGTGTTATAGTTCACACTGGGTTTTCCCATGAGACTATTTCAGGTCTCAGTCCAGCTGTGGATCTGTCCTCCCCGATGTCCTCCTGCAGCTCACTGCCACTTGTGTGGACCTCAGTCAGGGAGTGTGGTAGTTCATCACCCACTCATCTGAGATCAGATATCTGTCCCAAGATATTTTCCTCCTGTTGTTCACCTCAGCAGTGATCTCCGATGGGTTGTGTAGCCACTGGATGTTCACTCTGTGTGCTGAGGCCTGTGAGGAGTCAGCAGGTCTAACAGCAGCAGAGGTTCTTGTGGCTTGTGTCTTGCTGTCGTCTCCTGGGCTGGACCTTGTCCACTCTCTGTGCTTCTGTACTTTTCCTTCCTTTCCTCTAATTCTCTACCTGCTTCTTTGCTACATGCTTGTGCCTTTAATCTACTTTCCCCTGTGGTGGTAAATCAATGCACAGAGAGAATTACTGCAGTGCCAAGAATCATTTATTGAGCAATATTATTGATTGAGAGGGTGGGATACGACTTTGTGTGACTGGATGCACAAACAGTTTCCACAGTCGTGTGTGGCAGGAGGAGCCATGCGTGCAGCTGCTGAGCCGTGGTTTTGGTCCTTACCTGGCTGGCCTTCAGGATGTTGATCTGCTCCTCGTACACCGTGTCTCTGTTCTTCTCTAGGAAGCCTTCACACTGGTACTCCACCTGTGCAGACAACACTGTCATCAACCTGTAACATTCAGCATCTCCTGAACAAAAACATAGTGGGGAAGGCCGAGTCGGCACAGCTCAGGTTGGTCCCTGTTGACACAACGCTGATGATGGAGGCTCACTAGTTAAACTGGTCCTCATCAGGGTGTCAGCTCTGGCTAATGAAGCTGCCTCTGGATGCTACACCGTAGAGCTTCAGTGTGCGACTGAGACCCGCCTAGACTTTCATCTCTGTCTTCGTGCACGTCACTAACGTCTCCTTTGGGCAAACTGAAGTTAACATAAACCCAATGGCATTTACTTAGATTTAGTGGAACCGATTTAAAAACAAGGAGTCTGGGCCCATCGTCATCAGCTCCCCCTGCATACTGCAGCTAAACTGGCTGAGGCACCTTAAGAATGTCCTGGAAGATTCAGGCTGTGGTTTCTGCTCTAAAACATGATGTGGATATGCGGCAGACTAACACGCCGGTCTAACAACAACAGTCTGGTGCCTGTGTGAACAGTCCAACAGGTTTTTCTTGTTGCTCATTCCCTTCACAACCTGCTGAAGAACAAAAGCTCAAACACTGTCATAATAAACAGGAGTGGCTTTTTAGCAACAAGGCGAAAGAGGAGTCTGAGCCTTCTGCACCAGATACAGAGACATAACCTGTTTGTCCATGTGGAAAACCCAGTGCTGGATTCTACTGCTGTGTTTGTATCCATCTCGCTGGTGGAGTCAGATTTGTTGTTATTGTCCTTCTAGCAATAAAAAACAGCTTAACAACCAAGGACAAAGTCACACTCGTCTTACTGTGAAAAGAGAAAAACACATGTACAGTTGCTGTGAAGCTACCGTGAGGCGGGGCCACAGCAGAAAGATCATATGCAGGTCACAACACCAGAACAATAACATGACAAGACATCTAACATCAAGACCCAGGAGCTCGGGTCCACAACTGACTTGCTGTCAAACTGTCAACACATGACAACAACAGCACACTGGTCTCAGACTGAAGTCCCAGCCCTGCTCCTGGGTCTGTGTGCTGAGTCAGGACATGCTGCCTCTGTGTGAGAGGAGACAGTCCCAAGGTGCTCCTGCATGTCAGGTTTGCCCAGCGGTACCTGCCTCTCTCACCTCCCTCTCTTTGTTTTTGATTCCTGATTACGCCACATCACACACCTGCCACACATCCCTTAATCAACACCACCTGCATTCACTTAGTCCTTCACTCTACTTAAGCCCAGCTCACATATCATTCTCTTGCCAGTTCGTCGCTGCTTCCATGCCGACAACCCACAGCACTTTGTCCAGATCTTCTTTGTGTTTTTACTCTCGTGTCAATAGTAGTTTTTTTTGCATTCTGGATTATCACCTGCTTTTCCTCCAGTTCCTTGCTACACCTCTCCTGCTCCTCCTCACCGGGTCCTGCCTATATTGTGGTGCTTTTGATCACCATATCGCCTCTTGCCCATTGCGGCCAAAAGAATCGGGCCTGCCAGTAAGAGTGGGAACGCTGATGGACCGTCCCTCCACCTCCACCACACCGGGTACCAGCTGCATCTTCCCCGTGCTCCTAGAGACATCCTCCTGGATGACATCCCACCAAGGGCTTGTCGACTCTGGAGCCGGTGGGAACCTCATGGACCCAGTGTTGGTGGAGCAACTGGGCCTTTCACCTGAGCCACTACCCCGCGCTATAGAAACCCTGGCCATTGATGGCCGGCAGCCTTGCCCACATCACACACCAGACTCTGTCTCTCCATTGCTGGCAACCACCAAGAGGACATCTGCTTCAACATCATCTCCATCCTAGATACACCACTGGTCTTGGGTCACTCCTGGCTGGTCCAACACAACTCCACTCTGGACTGGACCACTCGCACCATCACACAGTGGAGTCCCAATTGTGCATCCACCTGTCTCCTGGCTGGACAACCAACCACTCCTCTTGCCTCTCCATCGTCAGAGCTGCCTGATCTATCCTCCATACCCCCAGACTATCATGATCTTCCACAGGTGTTGAGCAAACACCTTGCCACGAACTCTCTTCCTCCTCATAGAGCGTACGAGTGTGCCATCGACCTGTATCCCTGGAGCCACCTTGCCCAACAGCCGACTCTTCCACATCTTTAAACCCGAACATCGGGCTCTGGAGGAGTACATCTGTGGTAGTGGGAATGGGGCAGGACCCAATAAAGATGTCTGGAGACCGGAGAGTAGCTTCAAAGAATTCTTTATTTCATGCATGGAGAGAAGTCATACACAGCTTGCAGTTGCACAGAGTTCTCCGATTAACTGATAAAGGGGCAGTCCCTTTATACCAAAGTGATACAATACACATCTGTGAAACTCAGACCATTATCTGACATCTAACAACTCGCATACCTTCTCCAGCTGCCATTGCAACATTATAAGTACAACGAGACCTTGAAACTTGGTGAGATCTCCACACTCCCTTTTATTCTTGCAATACACATTCATGGTGTTCTGTAAATGAATTTTGCCTGCAATACTCAAACTATGCAAAAACTTAACTGATAAGCTGTTCAAAATTAATTAAAGCTGACTGATAAGCAGTGCAAAAATGATTACCGGTCCTGGGACCATTGGATTTGCAGTTGCACATTGTGTCCTTAACAAAACAAAATCATCCGTTTCTGTGTGAAGTGACCTTTTAACATTATAATGTACCAATGTCTGCTATGCTGGCATCCACACATCAAAACTGCCCAACACGCAGGAATGATCCATCCTTTTTCCTCACCCCTGGCTGCAGGGTTCTTTTTTTGTGGGGAAGAAGGGCAGTGGCCTCCGTCCTTGCATAGATTACCATGGTCTAAATGCTATTACTGTCAAGAATAAATACCCATTACCTCTCCTCTCCTCTGCTTTTGAGTCACTCCAGGGCATGGCAGTCTTCACCAAGCTGGACCGAATGCCTGCCACTTGGTGCAGATACGAGAAGGCGATGAGTGGAAGACTGCCTTCAAGACCCTGCTTGAGCACTTTGAATATCTGGTGATGCCTTTTGGCCTCACCAATGCCCCGGCGGTTTTCCAGGAGTTGATCAACGATGTCCTCCGTGACTTTCTCGGCCGCTTTGTATTTGTTTATTTAGATGACATTCTCATTTACTCTTCCTCCCTCACAGAGCACATCCAGCACATCTGCTTAGTCCTCCTTTGACTCCTGGAAAACCGCCTGTATGTCAAAGCGGAGAAGTGTATCTTCCACTCCGCCTCCGTTTCGTTCCCTGGGTTCATCATTGAACAGGGAAGGCTCTATGACGATCCATCCAAAATCTCTGCTGTCACCAATTGGCCCACTCCCTCCTGTCTGAAGGACTGGCAATGCTTCCTGGGCTTTGCAAACTTCTACCAATGGTTCATTAAGAATTACAGCACGGTGGCTGCCCCCACCAGTTCTGGTCCATTCCCTTCGGCACCTGAAACACGACAGCAAGCAGATTCTAAACCTTCAGGCTACCTGAGTCCAAATACATGTCATTCTCCCTGATGCTGCTCCACATGATCCACCAAAGACCAGAGGGGACCAGAGAGAGAGGACACATCGTCAGCTCTGGTCCATCTCCTCAACAGGACACGCAGACTGGTCTGTGGACAGCAGTGGTTTGTCACACTACAGGCTGCACTAGTCAGTTTCTTCACAACAAAGCTCCTTTTACACAATCTGTTTAATTCAGCAGGTGACAGCCGGGTGATACGCTGCACACCAGACAGTAGCTCCTCAACACACAGGTGGATGAACTACTCAGGCTACTCACTGGTGGCCCAGACAGTGGCGACGCCTGCAGGAGCATCGGACCTACCTTACATTTTTCATCCAGCAGGTCCAGGATGCCCAGGCGAGTCTCAATCAGGTCGATGCAGGGCTGGTTGTCATAGAAGTCTATCATGGTCCAGGGGATCTGCTCCTTCATGTACTCCTCCTGCTCCAACTTAAACACATGCTGCACACACAAACCCACCGAGTCACTGACGGCAACAGATTTCATCTCTACAACACACTGAGAAATGGGTTTGTTTAAAACACACAGAAGCAAAATCACAGAGTTGAACTGCTGCTGAAGTTTCTCATTGGCGTAGTTGATGCAGAACTGCTCAAAGCTGTTCACCTCAAACATCTCAAACCTGCAAGAAAACACAGTGTCATTGTGGTGGCACTCACAGATCCTGCAACTACATGGCCCTTGGCACACAGTAAACATCTGCACACACATCTGCCCAGGGATACAAACATTGGATAAACTACATTAATCCAGCCGCACATAGCAAAAGGAAACCTTCTGTTAGAGCAAATGAAACTTTCACCTCCCTACAGACGAGCAAGGTGCAGCTCTGCCAAACCTCGCAGGATGGCATTAACCTGCACTGCTCTGAGCTCAGGGTCACAGCTGTGACAGTCGCTCCAGCTGTCAGACAGATGACGCTGCAGGGACGTGTTGCTAAGCCTGGGACTGTGGTTAGGAAACATGACCTGGAGAAGTGACAATTCTCAGCTGGATGATCCCACTGACCAGGTTTCAATGATGGAATTAAGAAATGCAGACACTTAAGACTGTTTTTATTCTGTGGCCCCTGTGTGGACCCTAACCCTGAGCCACATGTCAGCTGCCTAGTGGATGGAAAGAAGGTGGCTTCAGTGTCCGGTGATGAGCAGACAATTGCACTGCCACTAGCGATAAACAGGAAACAGGAATCCAGACTGAAACTGAGGGGAAACATGTTTTTCACCACAGCTGGAGCAGATTCTCTCTGCAGTCCTGCTGGAGACGGTACAGGAGTAACAGCACCGACCACGCTTGTCGGACAGCAGCCACCTGCTGGGACAATGCATGTGGGCAGAGCTACACGTGACATTAGATCATGACATGTGGACCTGTCCTTCCTACCCGTAGATGTCCAGGATGCTGATGAAGGAGTGCTGCTTGGAGGTAGTGTGCAGGGCCATGTTAATGTTCTGCACAACCATGTCGAACATGTGTGCATAGATGTGCTTGGCGAGCACATTGTGGGCGTTGGTGGCCTGTTTGCTGGACATCTTCTTCACATAGGTCTCTGTGGCGATGGCCAGCTTCCTGTTACAGAGCCAGTGCTCCAACTGCTTCGGCTCTACGCCCAGCAGCCTGCAGAAGTGCTTCAGGTGCAGGTTGCCCCTCAGTAACACACACAGCGAGTGTTAGTGGTGACCACGACATGGGGATCTTCCACCACGATGCACAGTGCCACCAGCAGGTCTTCCACTGGTAGCTCTGGTCTGTCCCAGTCGGCGCTCAGCTGTTCCATCTTGGCAGTGCTCAGCGTGAGGAGCTCCCCCTCCTCTCCAGGGGGAGGGGCAGGGCCTCTGGGGTCTGAGCCTTCCTGGTCATCAGATCGTCCACCTGGAAGACAGAGACAGAGACAGGGGTCTAGTTTAATGGCAGAGGGTTGTGGGGAGACAGCTATGGGGTAAACGTCTGATAACCAACCATCTTGTTTAGCATCATCAGCCTATCGGGACCACAGTCCATCAGAAGAGCCGGGACCCCGTCTGGCATCACTGCACAAAGGAAGAGAATCCATTACTGGTTCTGCTCTTTGGACATCTGGTTCTTGATCTGTCCTTTGCCTAAAACTGTTCAGCTTTGTACGGTTTGTCTGTATGAGACGACTGTGCATCTTCAGCCAAACGGGTATGTAATGGTCCTTACTGTCCATGGCGCTGACCAGCAGGTGGGCAGGACTCCACAGAACTTTGGGGTGTTTGGAAAGAAGGTCCATGAACGCAGAGACAGCCTGAGACTGTGGATCATCAGCCTTCCCTCTGCCTGTGTCCTGATCCAGCTGAAGGAAGGAGAAGAGAGGAGATGTTTGGCCTGGGTGGTGTCTGTGCTCGGGCTGTGTTTGCCGGCCGACAGGCATCTCAGCCGGTCTCAGTGAGACTGTGAGGCTGAGGTGGATCGATGTCACAGTGTCAGTGCTACAGGTACAAGCTCTTTTGAATGTAGAGACCAGAGTAGGACTCCTTCACATGTTAGATCCTGGGAACATGAACACGTTTCAGTGCCACCTCTCTGCTGCTGCTGTGCACAGTGACGACAGCTTCAGCTCAGAGAACTCACATAATGAACTTTTACTACGTCTGTCTGGTGTTTAAACATGCATGAGCGTCAGGCACTGACAGAGAATGGTAAAAAGAAATATCACGGTCAGCACATTATTTGGTGGTGCAGTCACTGAAACATCTTCAGAAATACATATACTCCAGTATAAACAGCCTGTTGACACATTTACCTCCCAAACCAGGAGCCGTGTGTTTCCCTTACATGACAAAACCTGTAGCAGACCGAGCTGAGAGCAACGTGAAGACCGGCCGCACACAGCAGACCCGTCTCAGTCCTTCTCATCGCTGTGGACATGAGTCTTACTGTTCGGTCCTGCAGAAGCTCCCTGAGGGTCGTCAGCAGGTCACAACGGGCCGAGTCAGGAAGCTCTGCCAGTGGCTTCAGAAGGGACGTCTTGTCCATTACACCAGGAGACAGGCAGAGAATGTGAACAAAGACAAATCTGTAGGAGCAGTTTATACACAACCCATGTCAACATCTATCAGCACTGTATTGTGGGTAGGGCCTCGGATTAATGACTGTTACTGTGAATGTACACAAACACCCACAGAGTGCGCGCACAGGTAAACTCAGCTGATTTCCTGTAAATAGAGAGGGGCGAGGCCACCGTGATCAGGTAACCTGAGAACACAAAGGGAACAGGGTAGGAGTTCAGACTCCACGTTGAGTCAACAACAGGAAACCAAAGGCTAAGGCAGGGTGAGTGTTAATCTGACATTATTTTTCTTCTACTGGGGAAAACCTGCTCTGATTAGCAGAGACCACATCCATCCCATTGTGGACGGTGGGGCTCATATCTAGAAATCTGGAAGAGTTTATTGTCCAGCCTAAATTCTGACAACCCGAGCTGAGACCAGGACGCACGGGTAAAACGCGTCAGGACTAGACGTGCGCGACGCGTTTTGCGTCTTTAAAGTCGCCAGAAACGTTGTGTGTGTGTGTCAACAGGACAGGACAGGACAGGACAGGACAGGCCGACCAGCAACACAAGTGGACTGGACACACACAGTTTTCATGTGAGACCATCAGGAAGAAATCGCGTCTTTAGGCAGAGTTGATGGATTTTCCCCGCTCGTTACAGAGGGAGGAAGTGAGACTCAAGCAGCCTCATCAGTCGCAACAGAAACTAGAAGAATCATAAAACAACAGAATTCATGTGGTTTAACCAGCGGACTGGCAGCGAGGGCTCTACAGGAGATGCGCGTCTCAAAGACTCATTGTGGACGGACTCATCTAGTATCATGGATTTCTATCTGCAGTGTGAGACGCGCGCACAGAACGCTTCCACCGTGTTTTACCTGTTTACCTCTCTGCGTCTCTTTGCAGCTGCTCCTCCCCCCAAACTCCCAGTACCCCATAGAGACTGTGTCTGCCCCCCACTACCTAAATGATATAAACCACAAACCAACTCAAGAGGAGTTATTCATAAGAACCTAATTAAAATGGAGACGACTCCTCTTATAGAACCAAACAACAGGACAATCAAATGTGGTCTATTAAATATCAGATCTCTCTCATCTAAATCTCTGTTGGTGAATGATTTGATAAGTGAACATCACATTGACTTATTGTGTCTTACTGAAACATGGTTACAGCAGGAAGAATATGTCAGCCTAAATGAATCCACTCCACCTGGTCACAGTAAATGTCACAGCCCGAGGTGGAGGTGTGGCAGTGATCTTTGTCTCAAGCCTATTAATCAACCCTAGACCTAAACATAGTTATAACTCATTTGAAAGTCTCACCCTGAGTTTCTCACACCCAAACTGGAAAACTCAAAAGCCTGTTCTGTTTGTTATTGTATACCGTCCACCTGCTCCTTATTCAGAGTTTTTAAGTGAATTCTCAGACTTTCTGTCTGATTTAGTGCTTAGTACAGATAAAATAATCATAGTAGGCGACTTTAATATTCATGTAGATGCCGACAATGACAGCCTCAACAATGCATTCTGTTCATTATTAGACTCAGTTGGCTTCTCTCAAACTAAATAAACCCACTCACTGTTTTAATCACACTCTTGATCTGGTTCTGACATATGGCATCAAAACTGAACACTTAATAGTTTTTCCCCATAACCCTCTTCTGTCTGACCATTTTCTAATAACTTTTGAATTTCCATTAATGGATTATACTCTATGTGGGAAACAATTCCACTACAGCAGATGTCCATCTGGCAATGCTGTTACCAAGTTTAAGGAAATAATTCAATCTTTATCTACTTCAGTGCCGTTTGCCAACACAGTGGAAGGAGGCCACCTTAACTTTACTCCAACACAAATCGATAATCTTGTTGATAGTACTGCAGCCTTCCTGCGTAATACACTTGATACCATTGCCCCTCTGAAAAAGAAGGTAGTGAAACAGAGGAGGCTAGCCCCATGGTACAGCTCGCAGCTCTGCTCCCTAAAGCAGGCATCACAAAAAATGGAAAGGAGGTGGCGCTCCACTAAGTCAGAAGAGTTTTCTATAGCCTGGAAAGATAGTTTAATGTAAGAGACCTGCTACAAACCTGTGAACCCCAAACTGTCACCTCTAACAGGATTTAGTGTGTTGACGTTAACAGCTGCTGTCGGCAGAAAATAAATCGTCCGTGGTTCTTCTAGCATTGTCTGTGAACTGAACACCAAACATTTTAATGTGGTTTACATGCTGCATGTTGCTGCGGCCGATGACCGTGAAGACATGTAAAGCTGGTCAGTAACTAAAGGCCATGGTGGAGGAGGAAGCAGCCCCAGAAGAAGAGAACAGTGTTTCAGTGAACGTTGATAAGCTGAGAGTTTCCACCACTCTGCAGGATCCTTTCACAGCCTCAGTGATGAGTTTCCTAAGTCAGGGTTTAACTGTAGACTCTGTGTGAGCAGCAGCATTTGGACTGTGAGCTAATGAGTCAGGAAACCCAGGGTTCATCAGTCCAGGTGTTCAGGGCAGGAAATAGAACCAGTTGATGCTAAAGGCTGCGGTCTGGGTTGTTTCTAGAGTTTTCTGATTCCCAACAAATCCATGTGCAGAGTTGACCCGACACAGAGTGTCTCCTACTAATAAGTACAATGTGTGGCTCATGTCTCGGACTCCTCTGGGCCACAGAGCTCCGTGGTTAATGTCTGGTGTTAAATGGTAACGTCACTGCACAGCGACTCTGTTGTCAGGGAATGAATCAGTGACTGATGTGTTAGGAATAAAACCATGTTTGTGTTTGCAGAGGTTGGTCCCACAGACGGAGACCAGGGTCTCCAGGATCCAGCTGTCCCTCTATGAAGAGTGACTGGTCCAAAAACTGGAATCCAGACTTCAGTCCTGGACCTGGACCCTCGGACACAAAGTAAGAGCCAGTTTGGACATGTTATTCACATTAAAAGCAGTAGGTGGTAGATGTTTGTCTGAAGTCCTAGTTTCATTGTGTTGGTCCTTATTTACTAAAGAGCTGCTCAGAGGCTTTGTTCAGCTCAGATGTGACTGTTTCCCTCAGTAATTGCTGATACAGACACTGTCTCTTATTACCTGAGCCTGTTACGTTCATGTGTTCACAGTGATCATCTTGTCAAAGTGGTTGCAAGTTTGACCAGACCCTCCCAAACAGGCCAGCAGCAGAAACAGTTCCTCTGCTGCCCTGTTCCTTTGCATAGGGAGGTCAAACCTTCTACCCACAATGCCATCACAATGGGAGCCTGAGGGCGTTGGAGCCAAAT
>NW_018128281.1:59132-61445 GCF_001952655.1 Monopterus albus
GTAGAAGCAGAAGCCATGCTGCTGTCTTTGTCTCTCTGGCAGCATTTGAATGGACTGCTCTGTAAACATTGGGATGTTCCAGAGCTGCTCAGCTCATGGTCCCTGATAGAGAGCCTTGTTTCAAGCTGCTCCTCATGTTCCCCCTTTTCCATCTGCTCAGCCTCATGTGAGACATGAGAGCAGCGACACCGTGCCCCTGTGTTTCCTGTCTGCGTTTCCCAGCAGTAACAGTGGAGCTGAGATCTGTCAGAAACCTCCAGCACACATTAGTGCTGCAGGTTTCATGGAGTCGGCTCCTGGGACCAGCTCCAGGTTCACTGTGACAGTGAAGGAGCCTCAGTGGCTTCAGTTCAGCGGTGGCACTTTGATGATCACCGAGGTCAGAAAAGACAGGATATGGTTGTTTCCACAGCGCTGACTTCAGCCAGTTCAGCTCCACATGACCATGACTGTCAGACATGACCTTAGAATAATATATCCTTCTAACCTACTGGTTGTAGTGTTAATGCAATAGGAGTCGTTGAGTCCGTTTAATGGAAGATGAAAAGGAGACGCAGCCACATAATGAGACACATTAAAGACATCCAGCATAGACACATCACTAAGGTAAATACATGAGTGCAGTTCCAGCCTAACGTGATGTTACAGCTGAATAAAGGTTAAAATGCATCTGACCAATCACAGCCCCCTGTAAATCAGAGTTTGACGCTTCATCTGGACACTTCTGTCTAAAGTCTTTGGGTTTTGTCATGTTGCTCAAGGACACTTTGACATGTGGACAGGAGGAGCTCAGGTTTCCAACCACAGTCTTTGTGATTAACAGCCGACCTACCGACCTACTGACCACCTGAGCTACAGCTACTCATGTCAATCTGCTTTGGGATCAAATGAATCAAGGCTGGTTTTATTCCAAGTCTCAGATTTGATCAGATTTTAAAATTAATTTCTGTCACCACAGACTTTCTGGATGTCATCTCTCAGAGACTCACTGTGAAGTCGTGGCCTCAGCTCTGAAGTCCAACCCCTCCCATCTGAGACAATTGGACCTGAGTGGAAACTGGGACCTGAAAGACTCATGAGTGAAGCAGCTGTGTGCTGGACTGGAGAGTCCACACTGTCGACTGGAGACTCTGAGGTCAGTTCATTTTTCTGCTATTGTACATTTTATATCAACAGAAGTTTTTAATGTTCTTCAGTTCATTGGTTTTGCTGAGTCATCAAACTGGATTGATGGTTGTGAAAAAACTGTGGATTTATCTCCAACGTGCTGTGACATGAAGTCACTGTTTCTAATGTTTGGTACATAATAAACACATTGATATAAAAATGAAAAGCAGCTTCAGAACACAGTGTTTTACAGGAACCGACACTGTTTGATGCAAATGAGCCGTTGTGTTTGTTTGTGTGGGGAAAAGACGTCGATCCAACCTCTGCAGCAAACACATATGAACAACGAGTCTTTCTTCACATGTTCATGTGCTGCTACTGTTTACTTCCTGAACTCAGACGTTCTGAAATAATAACTGTGGCCTGTGCAACAGTTCAGGCTCCGTTCTACTGGGAAAAGGTTTTGGATCCAAAATGTCGGATGGTTTAATTCTAACACATTTGGTCAGCAGTGTTTGTGAATGAAGTAATGATTCATTGTTAATGACTCACTGGGCTTTTATTTTATAAGTCCAGAGTGTTTCCTGTAGGCTTTCACATGAATGTCTGTAAAGCTCTGTTCATCTTTGACGGCCTGGATGAAAGCAGACTTTCACTGGATTTCAGCAGCAGGGATGTTGTGTCCGATGTCACCCAGAAGTCCTCGGTCAGCATGTTGGTGACAAACCTCATCCAGGGGAACCTGCTTCCCTCAGCTCTTGTCTGGATCACTTCCCGACCCGCAGCAGCCAATCAGATCCCTCCGGCATGTGTCGACAGGGTGACAGAAGTACGAGGCTCCGACGCCCAGAAGGACGAGTACTTCAAGAAGAGGTCCGGTGATGAAGAGCTGTCCAGCAGGATCATCTCCCACATCAAGGCCTCCAGGAGCCTCCACATCATGTGTCAAGTCCCTGTCTTCTGCTGGATCACTGCTACAGTTCTGGAGCACATGTTGACTACAAAGCAGAGAGGAGAGCTGCCCAAGACCCTGACGGACCTGTACTCACACTTCCTGCTGGTTCAGACCAAGAGGAAGAAGCACAAGTACAGTGAGGGACGTGGAGCGAGTCCACAGGAGCTGATGGAGGATGACAGGGATGTTCTTCTGAAGTTGGCGAGGCTGGCGTTTGTACATCTGGAGACAGGAGACATCATGTTCTACCA
>NW_018128281.1:64521-68966 GCF_001952655.1 Monopterus albus
TCGGGGAGAAGCTGTTTCTCCAGAGACTGTAGAAAACGTCCAGTGGCTTTGACAAACAGTCAGTTAATATGAAGGACTTCTACTGGAACTGAGCGACTCCCATGTCCATTAGAGTCAGGTCATCACATCTGGATCCTTCCAGACCTGTTAGTAAGTCTGGAGCTAGCTTTCACCATGTGTGAGTCAGTCCAGGTGTAAATCAGTCCAAGTCAGAGACTCGGCTCAGACCTGAAATCAGCTGTTGTTGAGTGACAAGTCAGATCCTCCAGTTTTTACTGGCTCCTACTAAATGGATCAACATGGACATTAATGAAGCAGCAGAATGAATGTTGACGACCTGTAGCTCCGAGCTGAGCAGCAGCAGATGGGACATATTGATCACTGATTGGTATTGATTGTTGTGACCCAGTGAAATAACAGCTGGAACATTGTGACATTTACACCTGGTTCTTCACAAACTATCTGATTGATAATGGAGCTCCTGATTCACAGCTCTGAGCTCAGTGAGCTGCAGGTATTGATCTGATCAGAAACGTTAGAATAACAGAAGGACAAAGTGGCTCTGCTCATTGATTAGGACACATCTGATTGGATTATCAATGACTTCATCTAAATGCTTTATTCTTTATTCAGACTGTGGGAGTGCAGTTTGTCAGAATCCAGCTGTGCTTCTCTGACCTCAGCTCTGAAGTCCAACCCCTCCCATCTGAGAAAACTGGACCTGAGTGGAAACGACCTGCAGGATCCAGGAGTGAAGCAGCTGTGTGGTTTTCTGGAGAGTCCACACTGTCAACTGGAGACTCTGAGGTCAGACACCATGTTCTAGTTTTGTGCTGAGATGAATCTGATGTGAAAGTTGTGCTGACACCAAACTGCAGACATAAGGCTGATATTCTACTGATCCACACTTAGGAGCTTCATGGGAAATCGTTCTGTTCTTCTGTGGTTTGGTCCAGTGTTTACACAGTGGGTTGGTTATTGTTCTAATCTATCAGACAATAACAATTACACAGCTGCTCCAACACTTTGATAAACTACAATAATCAGGATAATCACCCTTATTTGGCCAAGTATGTTATACACACAAAGAATTTGTTTCCAGTACAGAACTGAGGCAGCCATCTGTGGCGCCAACTCAACCGATGGCTCTAACCATCGGGGGCAACTTGGGGTTTCAGTGTCTTGCCCAAGGACACTTCGACATGTGGACTGCAGGCACCGAGATTTGAACCTTCAGCCCTCTGGTTGGGAGATGACTGCTCTACCCACTGCACCACAGTTGCCCCAAGTAAAACCTTGGATTGCGAGTAACCTGGTCTGTGAGGTTTTATAAGACGAGCAAAAAAATGTTTTTTTTTAATATAAATTTTAACTTGATAAACGAGCAAGTTCTTGCAACAGGAGTAGTTGTACGCTTTGTCTGCCGAGCGTCACGTCATTGCTGAGCTGATGGTTCTCCTGCCTCACTCGTATAGTCAGTATCTGCACTGCAACAATGGCCCCGATGAAGATAAAATAAAGGTTTGAAAAGAAAGGCGGCAAGAAAAAGGAGATTATTACGGTGGAAGTTAAAAAGGAAATCATCGAGAAGGATGAGCGAGGTATGCAAGTGGCCGATATCGCAAGATTTTATAAGGGAGATGTGTAAAATGTGGGAAACTGCAAAATTTTGTAGAAACGCACCACCCAAATAAGGCTGTAGCAGTGCAGCGGTCAGGCCAGGATTTCAGTCCTTCACGGCGTAGTGTGTAACCAACTGTTTTTTTGGTGACTATGGTCCCAGCTGCCTTGAGATCATTGACAAGTTCCTCCCGAGTAGTTCTGGGCTGATTCCTCACCGTTCTCATTATCATTGAAACTCCACGAGGTGAGATCTTGCATGGAGCTCCAGACCGAGGGAGATTGGCAGTTAATTTATGTTTCCTCCATTTGCGAATAATCGCACCAACTGTTGTCACCTTCTCACCCAGCTGCTTGGGATGGTCTTGTAGCCCATTCCAGCCTTGTGTAGGTCCACAATCTTGTCCCTGACATCATTGGAAAGCTCTTTGGTCTTGGCCATGGTGAAGAGTTTGGACTCTGGATTGACTGATTGCTTCTGTGGACAGGTCTCTTTTATACAGGTAACGAGCTGAGAGGGCTCCCAATGTCAGCTCATTACCTGTATAAAATACACCTGGGAACCAGAGATCTTGCTGACTGATAGGGGATCAAATACTTATTTCATTCATAGCAAACTTCAAACAGGCCTGTAGTTACTTTATAACTTCTTTTGTAATGCATTTTTCTGGATTTTTTTGTTATTGTTGTGTCTCTCACTGTTCACATAAACCTACCATTGAAATTGTAGACTGATCATTTCTTTGTTAGTGGGCAAACTTACAAAATCAGCTGGAGTTCAAATAATTTTTCCCTGACTGTATGTCTTACCTGGGCTGGGTTCAAATACTATATTTTGTCTTGTTCCTAGGCAAGGCTGCTCCATCACTCACCCCATGACTGCAAATAAAAACAGTCAGCTGGCTAACACTGCCACATTACAGTAAATGTGGGTTAATGAGAGTTGTTCTTATATATTAATACAAGAAATGAGTATTCCGGCATCACGGGGACACACAGTTCACAAGTGTACTCTTGCAAACAAAATAATGTTTCCACCTCCATATTTGATGGTGGGGACAGTGTTTTTGGAGTCATAGGCAGCATTCCTCCTCCTCCAAACACGGCAAGTTGAGTTGATGCCAAAGAGCTTGATTTTGGTCTCATCTGACCACAACACTTTCACCCAGTCTTCCTCTGAATCAGTCAGATGTTCAGTGGCAAACTTCAAACGGGCCTGTAGATGTGCTTTCTTGAGCAGGGGGACCTTGCGGGCACAGCAGGGTTTCAGTCCTTCACGGCGTAGTGTGTTACCAACTGTTTTTTTGGTGACTCTGGTCCCAGCTGCCTTGAGATCATTGACAAGTTCCTCCCAAGTAGTTCTGGGCTGATTCCTCACTGTTCTCATTATCATTGAAACTCCACGAGGTGAGATCTTGCATGGAGCTCCAGACTGAGGGAGACTGGCAGTTAATTTATGTTTCTTCCGTTTGCGAATAATCGCACCAACTGTTGTCACCTTCTCACCCAGCTGCTTGGCGATGGTCTTGTAGCCCATTCCAGCCTTGTGTTGGTCCACAATCTTGTCCCTGACATCCTTGGAAAGCTCTTTGGTCTTGGCCATGGTGAAGAGTTTGGAATCTGGATTGATTGATTGCTTCTGTGGACAGGTCTCTTTTATACAGGTAACGAGCTGAGAGGGCTCCCAATGTCAGCTCGTTACCTGTATAAAATACACCTGGGAGCCAGAGATCTTGCTGACTGATAGGGGATCAAATACTTATTTCATTCATGAAAATGCAAATAACTTTATAACTTTTTTTGTAATGTATTTTTCTGGATTTTTTTGTTATTGTTGTGTCTCTCACTGTTCACATAAACCTACGATTGAAATTGTAGACTGATTATTTCTTTGTTAGTGGGCAAACTTACAAAATCAGCTGGGGTTCAAATAATTTTTTTCCCTGACTGTATGCTGGTATCTTCGCCAGTAATGGTGGGACAGTCTTTGAGTTATCCCAGCCTGTTACACTGGGACACTTTTCCGTAGACAAATGAATATTAAGAAGGGCAGCACGATCGTACATTTAGTAGAGCTGATGCATTCTGAGTGACTGTGGAGAGAAACAGCAAAAACAGCGAAAACAGTAACATACACCGGTGAGGCCGACGGCAAACCATGAACAGTGGCGCCATCTTGGAACTGCATTTAACCATACACAAAACGAATTATATGCGCAATCCAAGGTTTTACTGTATTTACTGTTTGTCCTGATTTGTCCTTTACTGAAGCAGCAGCATGTTGTCATTAATATTAATGAGAGTTCGGTGTCACTTCTGGTATCTGACTGGTTTTAACATGCTTCCTGCTGGGTTCAGCTGTTTGTGGAGTTTCCACTTTCTAAACTTCTACTTTCTAAACCTTCTTCAGCTCTGAACAGATGATAGCGCACTGAATGGTTTCAGGCGGGAACTTGGTCTTCTAATGTCACATGTTTTATTCCGTATTCAGACTGGAGAAGTGCAGTTTGTCAGAGACCAGCTGTGCTTCTCTGGCCTCAGCTCTGAAGTCCAACCCCTCCCATCTGAGAGAACTGGACCTGAGTGACAACAATCTGCAGGATCCAGGAGTGAAGCAGCTGTGTGATCTAGTGCAGAGTCCACACTGTCGACTGGAGACTCTGAGGTGAGTAGAGGGTTGCAGTCATTCCCTGCTGCCTCAGCAGTATTGTACTAAACCCAGTCAGTACCAAAGCAAAGAGCCAGTGTTTCCTGTAAACCTCCAACCTTCTCAGTGGCTGATTTCCTCAGTGAAAACAACCAAACTCTGACATAACACACATGTA
>NW_018128281.1:69956-71950 GCF_001952655.1 Monopterus albus
TTTGGACCGACCGGTGCCGTACATGCACGTCTGCCCAGTGAAGGCTCAAATAAACAGGATGTGCAGCAGCTGGAACATCAGGACACTGACGGTCACATCCTGAACTTCACACAGAGGAAGTGAAGCCACAGTTATCTGGCTGAGCCACTGAGAATCAGTTCATGTTCAGCAGCTGAGACTGATGATCTGGATCATCACTGTCAGGTTTAATACGACTCACTCAGACACAAGCTGGTTAGTTCCTCTCACTCTAACTGCTCTCTTTCTTCCTACAGGTACGGCCAGGGCTGGGACTGGGAGGTTAAATCTTCCATAGACAAATCATGTGAGTAGTGACACTGTGTCTCCTCTTCATCAAACCTTCATCAATAAACTCTGATCTTAAAATGAGCCTGAGCTCATTTCATCCCAACAATCTGTATCAGTGACCTCTGGAAACCAGCTGCGCTCACGTCTTAAAGAACTGCAAGTTACGTTTGGTTCCAGGTGGTCCACGGATCCTTTAACAACCTGACACACTGACTGGTTTCTGGTTTGTGGCTGCAGACAGGATTCCGACCCCTTCGCTGTCTCACACTTTGTTGTGCTGTAGGTTTAATGTGAAATGGATCAAACTGCCATTTTTACATAAAGTGAAACATGTTTTTAAAAACCACAGACTGAGGTCTCTTCTGTCTAAAAGTCTTCTGAGCCTTTGCTGCGGCTCCAAACTGTGTTCAGCCACTTCCGGTTTGCTTTGTCCTCATTGAAGTGTGTCTAGAACCAGACTGGATCCACCTGTGGCAAACTGGGCCGACTGGACAGAGTTTAGAAAGACACACACCAGGCTCTGCTCATCACCTGCTAACACCGTCCCTACAGTGAAGCATAATGGGGGCAGTGTCCTGCAGTGGGGTGGCTTCTCAGTAGCAGGGACAGGGAGACCGGTCAGAACTGAGGGACAGACAAATGCAGCTGGATACAGAGAGGTCCTGGTATTAAACCTGAGACTAGATTTAGTTCCTCGAGTCCTGGACTCACAGGAAGTGCAGTCTGAGCTACTGCTACTTTACTCCACTGCATTTCTCTGACAGCTGGACTCACTGGTTCCTTTTCCCATTCACAGCAATAAAACAACATGTCACCAACAGATCAGTACTGATGTGTTCTTGTCTTGTTCCTTTTCAGCTCTGTTTCCCAGCGGTGACTCGTAGTGTCCCAGCAGAACAGAAACCGGAGTCCGTCCAGGACAGTCTTTATTGACACATAGTCTGGACCGGTTCTGCCCCGGCTGCTGGAGAAACTCTAGCTCAGTCTGAATCTGGACCAGGAAATGTTTCACCAGTGTCTGTCACCAGTCATCGTGGATCATCGGTCCTGATTTGACTCTGTGTCTTTGTGTATTGACTCATATGTGGCTGTAACATGAATTTGTGCTACTGGAGTGTTGTGGAACCCTGACCTGGGCCAGTATAAGTCAGGCACTCACCAGTAAGAATTTCCTAATCTTAAAAAAAAAAAAAAACTCAACATCTCTTCAGTCTGAAACAAGGTGTAGGATTTACTGCAAAAGGTCACAAATGGCAATATCTCTGTTTCTGGTTGGTGAAGCAGAACAGTTTACAGATCTCCTGCAGCATCTTTTATACTCTCTACATCAGGGTTCTGGCCCGCCAAGGGGTTCAATACACAGAAATCACAGTTTTTCGCTCACCCTTTACAGTCAAAGCTTCTGGTGTGCCTGTAGACATCCAATTAGAAATAATTGATTTCCAATGTGATACAAATTTGCCTCAGTGGACTTGGACACATTTTATCAGTATCTCCTGCCAGGGTACCCCAAATTAACAGCCCTAGCTGCAAATATTTTGTGCATGTTTGGGACTACCTACCTTTGTGAACAGGTTTTCTCAGTAATGAACATCAATAAAAAAAAAAAAAAAACTGTGCTCAAGGCTCACACGCCTCCACTTAAATGACATTCTGAAACTGGCTGGTACTCCGGACAAGACGCC
>NW_018128281.1:72046-93165 GCF_001952655.1 Monopterus albus
GTTCTGTGAAAATGAATCCTTGCTGTAATAATAGTTAAAAATTGTGCAATTTAAAGTTAGTCACCAGCTTCACTACAAAAGAGTTTGGTCATAAATTTTATGTATATTTTATGTATAAATCTTATATTTACAGGCCAGGTGATTACTTTCTTTGTTATACATTTAAAATGGCCACCACTTTGGTTTGTAAGATGTGGGGAGTCGGTTTAAGTTTTGAGGATTATTATACATGTGGAAAATGAAGTAAAAATAATTCCTATATCTTGATAAATTGATTTAATCTTAAAGTTCAATAAGCTACCATGTCGTTCAGTTCTAAATACCTGTGACTTAAAGTTTTGTGCCTTTGTACAATCACTGTGATCAGTTGTAATGCACACATGTAAATGATAAACTGAAGCAAATTGCACATTTTTCTTGAGAAATCTGAAGTTGTTCATAACATGTTTTGTAAAAGGATAGTTCATTAAATAAAAAAATATCCTAATGTGATTGTACTTCTTTCCACTAAAACAAAGGGGGAAACATGAATTTATTGTTATTAATAGCTATGATGAGCTATGCTATGATTCTAATGGTCCGGCCCACTTGACATCAAATTAGGCTGTATGTGGCCCCTGAACTAAAATGAGTTTGACACCCCTGGTGTATAGTGTTTAAACAGTTTGAGAGAAAAACAGACTGGCCCACCATGAAAATTCCCAAACTTCCTGATGGCTAGTCAGCCTCCCGGGGTCAGGTTGGAAAGAGAGAGAGCCACACACACAGCATCTGAATTGAACAAAGCAGCGTTGTAATACTGTAATTAGGAAAATTAATTCATATATCATAGTGTTGCTATGCATTTTACTTTGCCAAGTGGCAACCCAATAAAAACTGAAAATGAACGTGGAAACATGGGAAGCAACACCCATCTTTCCTTCCTCACCAGCACCAAGGACAGCTTTTAGATAAATCAAACTTTGTATTAAATATTAAGAATATTAACCCTTTTTGGAGAAATACTGTACTTAAAAAAACAACAACAACAACAAACTTGTAACCAGTAGAACATTTATGGAAGTGTGCTGTGATAAATACTGACATCATCCCAGGCTGGAAACACTGAGTGGACAAGCATGCACTCCATAAATGCTGTATTATAGTCCATGCTGATCTGGGATAAAAACTGTTTGTCTGGTCCATTTCAGTTATTGTATCACCTACAAATGCAAGTACCTGCAGTGAGCATTGCACTTTGTGTAAAAACTAAAATAATCAATACCAGCAAAGCCCAATTAAAGAGGACATGTGGTCAACCAGAAAGATACTGTCCAAAACCCCTGGAGATGTGTCAATGCCAGAGAGCACAGCATATAAATTAACACCTGACGCTGTGCTAACTGGCAGCTAATCATCCTGTAGTGACTATAGTCTATTGTTATAAGATCAAGCTGGAAGGCAAATGTGAAAATGCCAAAAAACAAAGGCTGCACCCAGAAACCTATCGCCATTAACATGTAACATCTCTACCACTGCATGGTGAACAGGAGAAACTGCATTACTGTGCTCACTGTTCTTGATTTAAATGCAGGGAAGCGACAAAACATCTGGTTTAATCAACAAAGCCCCATTCTGCAGCAGAGGGAGGAAGTGATCAGTCAGTAGTGTTCAATGGGAATGAGGACAACTTGCATGGCACAGGACTGGAACTGTGAGAACACTGCACCAAACTGCTGTTTATATACCTCAGTATTTACACATTTAAAGGTACCTTTTACTCACACGGTTGTCACTCAAAACATAAATAAAAACTAACATTCTTTGCAAGTCTGAAATTCTTTATCAGCCGAGTTGCATAAGTTCACGACATCACATCTTAGCAATGTTGTTTCTGGATTTAGGAGAAGTGCTGATATTTCCAAGTGACAGATAATAGGGAGTCACACACAAGGTGAATATTAGTGGTGTAAGAAAATATCAATACACTCGAGTATCGGGTTATTACATTTTGTGATACTGCATCAATTCTCAAACACACAGTTTCGGTTTTTAATTAATAGTTCACATGCCATGTAATGCTATGTTGTTGAATGCAACAGGGACTGTGACAAATGTAAATGCTGATCCCTCTTCTGACTGCATAAAAAAAGTTACATTTTATGGGAGATTTTATGCATAAGGTGGTGTGTTGCTTATATTATTTTTAAAATTATATTTTAAAAAAATGTTGCAATATTGCCTTGTTTACAGTGTCACACAATATGTCGAATCGTAACCCCTGTATCATGATACATATCGTATCGCCAGATTCTTGCCAATACAAAGCCCTAGTGGATATCAGTTTTTAGTTGTAATCATGTAGTGTCGACACAGCACTAGGCCTTTCTGTACGAGTCACTCTAGTGGAGCAGCAGAGATACACAGGTTGTTTAAGGCACAGGCAACATGCACAATCTTATCAAAGGTTGAGAGGCTGGACGTGCGCTCAGAGGCTGTGGTGAAGGGGCTCTCAACAGGGCCTGTGAGCATAGCGTATCTCTGCTTCACCATGGAGATCACCCTCTCCACATGCCTCTGCACGCTCACTGTCTCAGAGGACGTGTCAGCCAGTGGTGAGCCCTCTGAGCTCTCATAAGCTCCTCCTTGGTAGTTGCCAGCAATTTTAAACAGGGCTCCACGGGCCGCAACGGACTCGCCAATGTCGAGATCACGATTCGCCAATACCACATCACCTGGGAGAAGCTTGCACAGAAACCCACACCCCTCAGCCAGACTCTTGTCACTGACGTTTCCCAGCACACCCCTGGAGACGAAAGTGACAACGCCTTGTGGAGCTACACCAATCAGATACTTTAACACATTGTAGCTTGTCCCCACACCCTGAGAGCTCAGTTGTTGCTGCTGGTTGCCCTGTGCAGCCGGCTCCTCGAAAGGCACTGTGAAACAATCAACGATGACAGCGCAGTCCGGGTAGGACGTTCGCAGCGCTGCTGGCAGGTTTTTCCGAAGCTCAGCTCTAGAGGGCCAGAAGACAGCAGTCGGCACCAGAGTGGAGGACATGATGTTGACCATCCGGTGCACTGTTCTGGTTACTGTGCTAACTTTCACACCAAAGCGGTAGGCCAGGTCTTGATTGCGGAGGTCCAGACGGAGTCGAATCAGTGTCAGCAGCAGCTGCTGGAACTTGGAGAGCTTCACATTCTTCATCCTGTCCATGTGAGGTGCCAGCAGCCACATGACTGTCTCTAAGACAAAGTAGTTTGGTAAACCAGTATAAAACTTCACTTTCTCTGCATCGCTCCTCAAGGAGTTCTCGGAGAGGGACATTTTCTCCACAGACTCCCTTAGGGCCTGATTCTCCTTCTTCAGTGCTTTCAGGATGTCGTCAAAGTTTACTGGTGCACAAGACATCTGAGCAAACTTTCCTCTCTTGCTGTCACTCACAGATTCATCATCATCATCATCATCGTCGTCGTCGTCTTCATCAGTGCTGAAGGAAGAGGATGTACTTTCCTCCACAATGGCATCCTGCTCTCCCTCCTCAGGATGCTCTTTCTGGCCCCGCTTGCCCACCACAGACCTGCCCTGGCCCTGCAGGAACAACAGGGCGTTGGCTGCCTCCACGTGTGCTTCCTGCTTGTCCAGAACCTCTAAGGCACCTGGCTCCTTCATCTCTGGGAATAAGGGAACTGTTGTGAACACAGATGGAACATAGTCTGGTGAATGTGGATTCTTGACCTGTTTACCTGCATGTGGAAAGAGAGGACGTAAAGTTTGAGAACAAAACGTAGTGGGGAGGCATTCAAGCTTTCCCCCCACCTGAGCTGCCCACTGCAGCTGAAAGATTTTTAGGGTTGGATTTAGGATGAGGATCTGTATAATGAGGTGTCTTATGGGTGTGGCAATTTAGGGCTCTTCTCATGGCTAATTATATCTCCTGTTATGAACAAACAGTACACTTATGTAGAATTGTTCTGAATGAAAATGTGAATGGTATATTGATGCAAGAGACAGTAGTGTGACATTGAACTCATAACAGGTCAACAACACTACAATAACCACATCAAATTCAATCTAAGTGAATGCATCACTGAACATGTCTTTTTTAAAAATAATTTACCCATCAACTACACGATGGAATCTACAATACTAAAATTTGCCTCCTCCTTTAAAGCAGTGATTAAATGAATAGTTGATCACCAGAAAATTAATTGGCCATTTCAATAATTTTACATGTAAAAATGCCAAATGTTTGCTTGTTCTAGCTTTGCAAATGTGCAGGTTTAATGCTTTCTTTCTTGCACATCATTGCACACTCAGTATAATAATCAGCAGATTCATCAGTAATTAAAATATTCAGTAACTGCATACCACGTTTACTTTAAGCCATTTATTACTGACGAATCGTTTCATATTTTGTTTTGCAAGAATGTGCGTTGGCAATGTTAAGTTTGTCAGTTACTCTTAAAAGTATTACAACTGCAAATACGTTTGGGGTTTTTTAAAATCAAATTTTAGTGATTTAAAAAATATCAACTAGCTAATAAGCCAAATAATACGTCAATTTAATATTGACAGCTTCGGGGTTAACTACTGCCTTTAAAGTCGATACGGAACATAACTCAATTTCTAAAATAATTGCAATAACACAAAAAATTAAGTACATCTTCCACTGCATTTACGGTGCCCGCTACTTTTTACTAAAGCCAGAACATTTCAGAAATAACAATAATCCGCTGACATAAAAAACTTAAGAAATGCATTTGGAGTCTCCCATGGGAATTAGCCTGTGTGCAATTCCTGCAACATTAATCTGACCTGGATGAAAGCAAACAGTGGGGCACTTTGTTTCACAGCAGTAACGATACTGCATCCATACCTGAGATGAAGTGAGTACTACACAGCCGACTGCCGTCATTCGGGACCCAGCCCTCTCTGTTCACAGCAGCTATCCAGCGCTGCTTCCTCTCGGGGTCCCGGGGGAAACGGTAGAAAGATAAGGTGGTGCCCGGAGTCCTTCGGTTCCTACAGCCTGCCACCACACATGTGTGAACCATAGTAAGACCACAGAGAAGCGCGGAAGTGTGCACTATTTTTGGATGTTTTGACTCCCAAAATGGTGGACGACCAGGGCATGCAAAAGAGGTAGTAACGTCAGCAGCAGTCGTTTGCATTCAATGATCTAATTGGACAATCTTACGGTAACGTAACGGAATGGCCATCCTTACGCACACGGTGCCGTAGTTTCATTGAACTCAAAATCCTTAAATCTATACTTCTTTTAGGTGAAGGTAAGAAGAGTTAAAAAAGAAAACACAAAAACGTTAGCCAGGCTCTTAAGTGGCTAGCTTAATGACTAGATGGTAGTCATTGAATGTACTGAAATGGAGGAGCCCCGTTCGGGACAGTCTCATCACCTAGGAGACTGTTCCGAACGCTCCTCCCAGAAACAGTCGGGAGGCGTCTGTTCGCAACATCGGCAAACAAACCAGCCATACATATACAAAACCAACCTTACTGACCAGCCGTAAAGTCTTTTATCCCGTAAAAGTAAGCCACGATGTTTGAAAGCGCTTCGATTAAAGCACAAATCTCGCCTTTATGCAGCTTGTCCTGGTATAGTTGTCTTCTTCTCCTCGCTCTGGTGAGCCAAGCAGGAATTTACTCAATACTGCCACCTGGTGGTCAGTAGACCCCTACCAAACTGGGAGATCTGGAGGTCTGAAATCAAGCTAAATTAAGGGTTGAACTGGATTTAGGTAGAATATTTGCCACTGAAAAGTGTTGTGTGCATATTTACACCATTATTTGACAAAACCTTTAATTCAGGGTCCCTGCTGGTCATTGCAAGTCAGCCATTACAGTGATCAGACATACTGTAGACTTGACATAGCATAAATCAAAACAGTTCAAGCACTGTAGAGGTCTATATTTATTAGTTCAACTTTTTTTCAAGCTAATGCAGTACACTATCAATATTATTTAGAGAGATCATTTCCATATTATGTGGAGAAATGTGTTATAATTTTATTATAAGTTTTCTATCAACAACACATTCATAAAAGTGCAAATTAGTGACTATATCTATCAGAAATTTTTACAATCTAGACAAAAAAGAAAAAGAAAGTTAACCCAGCCTTCTCTGGTAGAGTTTGGACTGCTCTTACAGCACCTCTGTAACTTAATGATGGATGTGAGGAGATCTTTGAATCTAGATTAGATTAGAATTTAACTTCCAGTTGGACAACATGTAATTTATCCAAGATGCGTTTAGTTGTGTGTGACCAGTTTGTACAAAGAGGTGTTCCCAGTTCCTCCTACATGCTTCAGCCTCTGGAGCTCCGTTAGACAGAGGATGTACACAGGTGTCTTGGCTCCCAGACTGGTAATCTTCTTCAGCTCCTCCATGCGAAACTCTGTCTTTTGCTCTGCAGAGGGAACCACAGAGAAGCAAGCGATTACATGCATCAGCTGTTATACTTCAAAAGTGGTCTTAATAAGTCCAGTACTAAATCTTCATATGATTGGTAGTTAATATACCACAACCAACAAATCCTTAGGTGTCTGATTTATTTTAACCTTTAGGGACTTTAAATGTTTAGATTCTTATCCATCATGCACTACCATCAGTGAGGCACCTTATTTTAGTCCCTACAATTTTTACAACAAATACAACAATTTACATGACAGTTAAATATCTCACATGCATCAACCTGGAGTTGCTGTGGTTGTTCAGGTACACCAACTCTCAAAGTAAATATCTTTGCCTCTTGAGCCTTTACAAGCATAATACTACATCGCACTCTTCATACAGTATGCAGCTATTGTGATCAGCAAAACAAGATTCACAACTGGAGTGGCTTGAACAGTATGAGTGCTGGGAATTTACACAAGTTAATGTGATACTACAGATGCCTTGTAATACAGCCTTGTGGTGTAAAATAACTCCAAAAATAATACAGTCATGCATCGCTATCTGATCCTTGGTTTATTCAAACAAGCTAGTTTTGACCGTTTGTCTCCATCATTACAAACCTCTGCAGTAGTACACAGATGTTTTCTGACACAGCTTAACAAGATATTTAGACAATACATCATTTATTGACTTTGATCCTACATGTGCTGTAGCACTGACCTTCACAATTTGCTGTGGATGTGTTGATGCTGTGGACTGCCTGATTGAGGCTGTGCAGAGTCATCTGCCTCAGGTACCCGGGTAAACTCTGGAACTCAGTCGCTGACACCACAGACAGACTCACAGCTCTGTAGAGAGGACATGTAACAATTAAAATCTTGATTTAAGATGTACAGCCTTGAATGATATCAGGGCATCACAGAGAAAGAAATCACTCCTAACTGTCCAAAAATTCTCAGAATGACATTTTTGTTCCTACTTTTAGAAATAATAGTAAGAAAAACTCATCAACATCCCTAACTTATAAAATCACTCTTGTGTTAAGTAAAATGAAGGAAAGCTCTAGATGTGTCCTAACTGGTGAGGAGCTGCCAGGAGGTGACGTTCAGACAGACACAACAAGCACACTCCGTGGGAGCAGAGACGTTTTACGTATAGAGCTCATTAAAAGATAAAGTTTGACCAAAAATCAAATAGTTTTTGGTGACAGATCTTGTGCAGGATGAGACTGATTCAACATCAAGGACACATGCTGTCTCCACTAAAACCACAGTCACAGCAGCTTTACGCCTTCTATTAACAAAGCAGATACAGCTGTAATAAATAAGACGCGGATCGCTCTTACAGCTCCAATGATAATGCACCGATTCCCTACCGCTCAGTTAATTGATGAAAAGCCTGCTGCAATTACGCAAATTGTTGGTTTCCCTGGACATACTGGAGTCATTAATGGCACACACATCAAATCATCGCCCCAAGCACCGATGAGGGCGCTTAAGTGAATCGAAAACATAGGGATTTAGAAAAAACATGTGACTGCACGGGGCTGATGAAAGGAATTTAACACAGGTGAGTCACATTATGAGTGTCTGTTTATTACAGAAATAGAATTAGTATAAAGAACATTACCAAAGAGCTTAATGAAGATTATTATTTTCTGTTACCAGCTTCTTGTCAATCCACAAAAGGCCTTCACTTGACAAGTGTTCCCAATTTCAGCATTTCAATTTTCCAGTGTCTAAAACTACAAACCCCAACTGTCACAAAAACTACAACACATGACTATAATATCAACTTCGCAGTTCTGACTGTTGTAACACGGTGACATCACACTCACTCTTTTGGAGCAGAATTACTCCCCGCTGAAGATGACAGGAATGTTTTTAGTCCTAAGGTAACTTGGGTGCAATTCCAAGGAATGATTCTAGTGCACTCTCACTGACAGCACTGCCCCCTCACTTAAAGCATTTCTTCAGAGTGGATCAATTAAAGAGGTTTTCTGAGTTACTTTACCTGTTTTTATCTTTGTCTGGCCTCACACATGGCCCGACCACCATGGTCTTCTTTAACTGAACCTGAGACACAAGCTAAAAAATAAATAAAAAACAAGAAGAGTATAACAGGAATGTTGATGTTCTGGGTATTAAGTTAAAACATGTTACATCTGTTCAAGTTATTTTTTAAACCATCTGATAAAACCCAAGATTCGCTGGGAGGCAAAACTTAGGGTACAGGAAACAAAGTATGTTTATCAGCTAAAACAAAACTACAGGCGTAGTCTTTTCAGTTGTGAAATGTACTGTTAATGGGAATAAACAGCGTACTTTACAGATATCCTGTGTCAGAGAGCTGAGGTCGGGCAGCTCCGGGGTGCTAGGGTCTTGGTACTCCATCCTAACACGAGGAGTCCCCAGGGTGAATTCCTGGGTGGGTCCATCCAGCTCCAGATGGTTAACATCAGGCTCCTTGGTGATGTTTTCATGCTCACTAGTCTTCTTTGAGATTTTCACACTTCTCTGGAGGGAAACAAACAGGTTAAAAAGAAGGCAAACGTTATACAGAAAGTCATAGGTTTATCTTTTCATAAGAAGCCATTATTTCACTAGACACAAGTCAAAAGTAGATATGAGAAATTTCAGCTCATTTGTGGTGACAAAATACACTATGATACCTTTTAATTAAAAAATGGATTTGGGACAATAGTAAACTACAGTGTAATATGTAACCTGTGGATTAAAATAAAATAAAAAAACAGCTTTCGTTGGCTCTTACACTTTGTAAAGAACGTCCCAAAACAGACTCCAGTTTTGGCATCTGTGGCATCTCCTGTTCCCCCTCATCCACAAGGGATATTTCCGGTACATTGTCGTCCCAAGTGCATTTGGAGCCATTTACTCCATTACTTGGCAGTGTTGGGAGTTCAGAGATGCGACTGTAATCATCAGGCTCATGCTGCCGTGCACTCTGCAAACACATGCAAAAAGGAGCAAACTCTTAGCTTAAAGCCTGTGTACTTCTTCTTCTTTCGGCTGTTCCCCTTAGAGGTCACCACAGCGAATCATCTGTTTCCACCTAACTCTATTCTCAGCATCCTCTACTCTCACCCCAGTTAACTTCATGTCCTCTTTTAGCACATCCATATATCTCCTCCTTGGCCTTCCTCTTGACCTCTTGCCTGGTAGCTCCATCTCCAACATCCTTCGACCAGTATAACCACTATCCCTCCTCTGCACATGTCCAAACCATCTCAGAGGTCACTGGCATGAAACTGTGCCTGTGGCTAAATTAGCTGAAAGTCTGTGTACAACCAGTGTTAATAAAGACAAAAAGACATTAATTGTGATCTCATTACTTTTGGCTAAAACTAATTTTAAAATATCAGGTTCAAAGAAAAATAATAATTAAAAAAAAAACATCACTGATAAATGTTTCACACACCTTTTTGTCGCTGACCAGTCGGTTCAGATAAGGGGTTTGAAATACTGGAATTTCAGGGGTGGTGGACACAGGGCAACTAGGGGATCCTGGGTCACTGCTGCCTCGTGCAGGTGAAGAGCACTGACCCTTTGTCTTTCTGATCTTGAACCCTGGGGTGCACAACACAGGTGGCTCTGGGGACTCCATGTTGTCTACTGGAGGCAATAAGACAGAAAAACATGTTTAATTTCAGTCCTTTTGCTTATTTTTGTGAGGAGGATTGTAGCATAAATATATTACATATATAATGTTTAATTCTTTAAATGTAGGTTTTCTAAAAAGTAATGTAATATTGCTGTGTCATCCTCAGCAATAGTCTTGGGTGACATTTTTTAAAAGTGATATTAATCTAATATTCACGCATATCAAAAACAAAGTTTCTTTTAAGAAACTTTTATTCAGTATTGTTACTTATGACAGTAGAAAAGATTAAACTCCTGGTTCAGCTGGAGTGGAACAAACAAAAGGTGGGAAAACAATGTTGTGAGTAGGGATCTCAATTAGCTTTAGTCAGGTAGGTAATGAATGAATGAATTTTGTTGACAGGCCAAAATGTGTCTGTGCTGAAAGCTGGTATCAAAGGTCAAATTAACAATATTTTTCATTTATTTTCCATAAACAAGGAGTCCCTCTTTTGTTTAAATTGAAAGTATGTTGCAAAGATGCAGACAGGAAACCTGAGAATGGGATGGGGATTTGAGAACTTTTTAATAAAAAACAAATTTAGAGAAAACAGGTTAAAAAGCATTGTTTTGGTACAGGAACTCAGGCACCGTACAGAAATATTACAAGCAACACCTAACCCTCAGAGCAGAGGCTTTTAGAGAAAGGCCCACAAGAAGTAAGAGCAAAGGAGAAGGTTAAAACTGAGGATGCTTGGTCAGAAACCAGGTCATTGATAAAGCTAGAGATAAGGAAAACAAGAAGGAGATTCAGCCAAACAACTGAAGTTGTTAGTGCAAGAGGTGCGGGAGATGTTACAGCTTTATACCTTTTGACTGCAAACTCTCGCTCAGAGAGTTCACTGCTGGTACAGCTTCATCCTGTGGTGGTCTGTTACAGAAGAGGACACTCGTAAGCAGTGATTGCAGACTCTAGAAAGACCAGTGCTTCACATCCTCTGTGTTGCCAGTCAGGTCAATAAAGGTCATAAACATGAGATAATGTTTATTGTGCTCTACCTCTGGGGCTTTGGAATGTTCTTCTGTAGCAGATCCATAGTGAAGTCGTTGTTCAGACACATGGTGTGCTCTGAGATGCCAAAGTCCTGCATCTGGGGTGTCTTCAGGTCATCGTCATTCATCTGCAGGGCTCGTTTGGGAGTGATGGGCATAGGTGGCAGCTCAGGTGAGTTGAGTGAAGGGTGAGGGAGGCTCATTTCAGGCATAGGGGGAACTTCAGAGCACCAATCCACCCCAGCCAGAGCTCTCTTCACATACGATGGAGATAGACCGAAGTCAGAGAGCTGCGGGGTTCGCAGCACATCAGTAAAGGGTGGTGGTCCTGCTCCCCGAGGCACTAGGACATGATCAGCCTCCTCCTGGCTCCCCTTTTCTTCTTCTGCTGACTTAATTTCATTATCATCTGCTACTTCATTTCCAGCTTCTGACTCCTGCCCTTTGGCCTCTGTGCAGAAGGTAACAACACAAACACATTTTGAGTGCACCTCGTTTCCTTTAATGAATAGTTAAGAACAGTAGACCAATTCCAACACCCTGCACTGCAGTAAATCTTCAATAAATCTTAGTGTGTTCATAAGAGAGTTGCAATGATTAGTCAGCCAGTAGAAAATTATCCTGCAACTATTTAGATAAACAATGACCTGACTCAGTCGTTTTTCTGGATCTTTTTCAAATCTGACAGTAAAGTGAATATCTTAAGGTTCTGGACCAATGCCTTCAAACCCCCCACCTCCCCACCCCATAAATTATCCATGGCATTTTAACATTTCATACACTAAACAATTATTTGCTTAATCAAGAGAATAAATCAGCAGATGAATGAATAATGAAAATAATCACTGGCCACAGTCCAGGTTCCTAAATATAATTCACAAACAGGTGAACGTTGGCTAACTAGCACCAGTTAGCTACAGTCATTACTCACTGGTTGGTCCCTGGGTCTCTCTGGGAACTTCGTAGCCATATTTTTCCCAGTGTGCCTTCAGAGTCTGAATGTCCTCAGTGACCCACCGCTTCATCTCTTTGCAGGCCTTAATGAAACTGCTCACTTCATCCATCTGTGCTTTCTGCCGAACCAAGTTATCCTGGATCTGCTCCTGTAGGAGGAGGACACACCAGTCGATCAACGCACTCCTTTCAGAAGTTAACCGTGCTACATATTTAGTGTATGTGCTAAAAACCACCACAAAACTGCACTTTTCCCTACTTTGATTTTTCTGTTGTTTTTTTTTAATATCTTACTGTCTTGTTTCATGGTACTAAAGGGGCCATTTCCCTTTAAACCTGTGTATAAGAATTATTCATTTTCCCTCCTTACTCCATTAATTAACTCACAACCCCTCACATGAAATCTTGTGCCCTTTGGAGGAAATCAAGCTCTAGTTTAGGAACCAATGGCCTAAACTACAGTAACTGTAGCACATATAAAAAAATAAAACATGCTCCACGTGGACCAGTAATATGATGTATCTGTATTAAAAACCTAATAATGTCTTGTGTATGTCACAATGAATATTTACTGTAGAACCAGCACTTTTACCTTAAATATATTTACGAAGTTCCCAGAGAGACCCAGGGACCAACCAGTGAGTACTTGAGCTGACAAGTAGTATGTAAAGTAGCAGTAAGTAGAACTAAATTATCTAAGTACTTCTTCCACCACTGCTGGAAGCGAAACGACCTAGCTTTAACCCACTGAACACTGTAGTGTTCGGTGCAGTCTAAGTGGCTAATACACGTCTTAAGACACCTGATTAATGACTAGATTTTGGTGTATAGTTTCCATCATGCCATCTCCGTGTACCTTTAGGGTCAGGACTTCAGAGTTGAGTTCGTGGTATGCTCGCATCGCTCTCATCGTGGTTTCTGAAATAAAAAGGAAAGAATATTGATATATACAAACTAACCAAGTGGTTTACTTGTACTTTAAAGTGGCTGAACAACAGGCTTATTGGCGCTGTTACTAACCGCTGTCACCGTCATTGCCACGGTTCTCATATTCGTGCTGGAGCTTGGCAGTTTCTGATTCTAGAGTCACCGCCAGCTTTCTCAGCTTGGCAAAGAACTGTGTCGTCGAGTCCATCTTCAAATGTGAGTCTAAACTGTGCAGAAATGACAATGTCCTACAATTACACGGGCGAACGAGTCGTTTGTTTACCCTCTCTATTCTCACGAGAAAAACATTTTGAGTTTGGCGCCTCTCTCATTTCCGGCTTCTTCTTCTTCCCTTTCTTAAGTTGTAGTCGCTCTTAGATCAAATTGTTTCAATCGCGACCTCTAGCGTGACAGGTGGTTAACGCTAAACAGGACAAACGAAACATTTCTTATTCCAATTTGCTAATGTACTTTGTTTTTATCCCTTCAAATTATATATATTTTTAATCTTTTATATTTATATTTCTTTTATATCCTCCCTCAGAGTCGATCTATGTCTTATTTTGAATTCTTTTGTTGTTGAGAGTAGTGGTACAAATTTGAGGCTGTTTGTACTTTGACAGTGAATGGAGTGGAAGTATGAAGTGGTATTAGAAGATCATGATCAAGTAGAGGGAAATATAAACATTGTACTTTTTAGTTCCCTACAAATCTGATTGCAATAGTTCCTGTCCTTACTTTGTAAACTACAAATTTACATACAAAAATTAGAGTAACCCAGCAGCATATATAATTAGAGCTGAAATGATTACAAACTATTTTAAAAAGTGACAAACTACACTGTTAATTGTCTAAATAATTATTTATACAAACATTTTTCTGCTTTTCCTCATGATTATTTTATTTTGTTTGTTTATTTAATTTTTTTGTTCAGTAGTTAGATAAAAAAGCAAATTGAATGTGTGATGTTAATAATTATTTAATGAAATAATATATAACAGTAACTACAATATTCACTGGTGACTTTTTTTCAGCACTGAGGACTTTTATTATTTACAGTATATTTAAAGTAAATGATCCCGTGTTTCTACCTGTGTTTCTAGTGAAATTGCTTGTGTGAATTTTAATTGCAGTGGACTATTTCTGTTTGTGGGACTGTTACTTTTATTTGAATAAAGATCTTAAAACTTTATCCACCACTGGTTGAGAGATGTTATATTGATATGTCTTGCCTTAGTGACTTTTGTTTCTTCTACTACGTACCTTCGGCTGTTCCCGTTAGGGTTCGCCACAACGAATCAACTGTTCGCATGTATACATTGGCACGCATTTTACACCGGATGCCCTTCCTGACACAACCCAAATTGGTGATTGATGCCTTTTGTTTAATTATATAATTTTTATGATATTTTGGGGCTCCTTTAAAATAGAGTTCAGATACACAAATGAAATGTCTGTGTAATAATTATAACTGAGTGTGCATTTTGATGACCTTTGAGAAAAGGTCATCAAAATGACAAAGAAAAACAGCAAATCCTTTCATTTGAGAAGCTAGAACCAACAAAATATTTTTTTTTTGAAATACAACAATGAAATAAAAGAATAAAAAAAGCTGTAATAATCATCTCTACATTGAACATTATCAAGCATGGGCAATCAAAGTTCAGAGAGAGCTGTAGGTGGAGGACTCTTATCAGACATAGTGGTATAAATACTGGTCAAATTGTGAAGGTCAGCCCAAACTTGCCACAGAACGACCGAGGTGAGTTGCAAAATCAAATCACTGGGTTCTGGGTTTAAACTGTCCTGCTCAGTGGGATATCAGAGCAGTAAATAGATTTACACCAGTTTTGGCTTTTTATAAACAATGACAACATTTTCTTACACCAGTCAAGTGTTCACTTTCTCTATTTGTCAGAACAGAGCTCTTGAGCTATGGCGCTGTTTGGAAAGGTTCTGGAGCCAGTGGGCTACATGCAGACTTTGAGGTGAGTGGTCCCTCTGAACATGTCGAACAGAAGTTTGATGGGGCCTTTTAACCTTTAAACACCTTGCTCTGTGGTAAACAAAAGTCGTTTTCATGTCCTGTTTAAAAAGTAAGTAACCTATTTGTCAAATACATCTCCCTCCCATATATGAGGACCTCTCACTGCTCGTACCACATATTCAAAGTGAACGACATGTGTGTGTTGTGCTGGTTAGGGTTACGGTCCAAGGCATCTGCTCCTATTTGGGTGGCAGAGCCACAGCAGAGGAGACTGAGGTGTGCAAGAAGAACCTGGACCATATCGATCAGGAGCTGGGAGCATCAGGTCATGGCCTGATTGAAGACCAGGAGGTCCACCAGCTGGAGGATGACCTGGCAGTGGTCTACTACCAGCTGGGCACATCGGTAAATTGCAGTCGTACTCTGTAGAGCCAGCTACTTGTCTATGTATTTTGGATTGAATATCAGCCTAGTAAGTGGGGAGAAAAGGGAGGAGTGTGTCTGCACTGGATGTTTTATTGTGAAGGTTAGGAGACAATTGAGCAGGTGTTCAACTGTCGCAACTAAAGATCATTGTTCTCACAGTGCTAGACAGTTATTCATTTATATATTTTGTTAATTGCATTAGTTTAATCAATTTGCAGATCAATGGAAAATTCTTCCATGACAATTTTGATCAATTTCAATGAATGCTGACAAACATTTGTAAATTTCACCTTTTACACTTTTAAAACTGTTAACATAATCAAAAAAGCAATTTGAAGATCACATCTCAGAATAAAATTACATGTGCGTTTTTCCTTATTTTTTGATATTTTACAGACCAAACAATAAATCAATTAGTCAAAAATAAATAATAATAATAATATGTAGATGCGCCAATCATTTATTTTTGTAAGTGTTCTCACATGTTACTTTAGCCTCAGAAATATAAATAGTTGAATCTTTTATTCACTTATATCCTCAGGCAACATACTGGTTAGCAGTATCTTGTTTAGATATCTGCTCCAAGGACAAAGTGGACAACTTGTCTATTAACATTCCAGATGATAGCTACTTTAAACACTTATCTGACAAAGCATAAACAGTTTTGTTTCCCTTAATGAATGACTTTTAAAACCACTTGTTTAGGATTACATTTTTCATTATAGTTGTTTAAGATAAAACTGTCCTTGAACAGCCTCAATATGACCTTTCTTACTTTCTTATCAAGCTGGACAGGAAACAAAGGGAAAGGCTTTGGTAGCAGTGAAAGAATTACATCTGAACAAAGTGCTGAGAGAGAATGTGCACAGCTTGTTTAACTGTAACACTAACAAGCAGCAATTTTCCTAAACTGATGTTTTTTTGACAGTGACTTAACTCCCCTCACACTATGTGAATTATATAAATATAAATATGTGACCAGACACATGATTCAAGCATTTGTTAAGGGCTTTTTATTTTCTGTTTAATAATTTCACAATGTTATAAATGTTTTAGCGAGTCATTTTACAGACATTTAAATTAAGAAAAAACAAACAAACAAGCTCCTGGATCCATTTATCTCAGTTAGGTGAGCTCTCTCCTGTTTAGTGTTTCTGAAGTGAGAATATGAAAGAAAATGTGAGTTATTATAAGAAAAAACTGGCTAAATGTGAAACTCAAAACTAAAAACAGGTCTTTTGTTAAAGCCTGGAGTTATTAATAGCAGCTATTTATTAACATTATTTCATGTATTCTGTTATATAATATATTATATACACACACACTATTATGCTTGTTCCAGGTGAGGGCCCAGTCAGACTTCATGAAGAAGGAGACTGAGGTGTTCTTGCAGTATGTGCAGGACTACCGGCTGGAGAGGCAGCTGACGGCGCTCTACAACCGTCTGATGGGAGTGTCGCCACTGACCAACCAGCCCACAGTGCTGGAAGAGCTCATACTGAGCCGCAAGCCCAGACGCTGGGAGCTGAAGGAGTTCTGTGTCAAGGTTGGTGAAGGCGGAGGGCACAGTTTTTAGGTGTGGAAGGTCCCTGTGCTCAACTTGTCTCCCTACAGGGTCATTAAAAGTAAATTATAGTCATTATACAAAGGCACACACTCCTGCTTAACCACAGATAAAGGAAGGTGACACAGCAATCTAACAGGAAGGAGAATAAGGACATTCACAGAAACAACCATCTAAACTGGAAGTAAAGTGCAGCTCATCTGTCATTTACATGTGTTCTTCATTTCATCAGAAGCAAGAATTGAAAAGTAATTTCTTCAAAATGTAGATATACTTGATCTCTCTGAGGACAAGTTTATAAGAAAAGCAGCATTAAGGAGCAGAGCTATGCAGGATTAAATATTCAGTTTCCAGACCAAGAAGATAAATGTGACAGATAAACATAGATGTCCTGTGGGGAATGAAGCTCGCTACATCTATCTTCTTGGTTCAAAAATACATTGACTTTTTAATGCAGCAGCTGTGACCTTCTGTTGTCTTTCCTGTGAGCTGAGCTGGCAAATTCCTTTTTGCCTACACTGCAAGTACAGGAACAAATACTTTTATCCACTAAAACAGAGTTTTACAATGGCTGGGCAGCTCAGGTTTTAAACGTATGAAAACAGGAATTAAAAGCCTGGAAACTCTCTGTGACATAACTGGAACTGAAACATCACAGGTTGGAGCTCCACAAAAGTACATATTGTCCTTTTTTTAATTTTATTTTTAACCAGAACAGGAAATGACTTGATGGGCCACTTATTTTAAGTAACTGTGTGTCCATTACTCCAACTGTTGTTTAGAGCTCCTGAGCAGGATACACAGAGCCAGCAGGCGACTTTGAGAGGAAACTGACCTTAGATGTTGCAGCAGGCTTGTTTGTTATGTAATTATCCTATAAATACAATTGCAGGCATGACCTGTGTTGGACCAGCAAGTTACCTCTTATTAAACTGTTTGTAAGATTGTTTTAATGAAGGTAAAAGGACTATGGAGAGTATCTGTCTATTCAAAACAGCTGCTGTTGTTGCTGCTGCAAAGAGAAACTCAAATCAGAGTCCAGACTTGCCTTATTATGGGCATGAGAAAGTCAGTCTTGGTGGATTAACCTTGATGCTGATTAAGTAATTTCTGCTTAACATTGGTGCTAAATGAACGACTTGTTTGTGCAGCACTCTTCAAAGACTTGTTTGCTGTAGAAGTAGGATGCAATGTGCTTGCACTGAGGGTGAAGAATTTTTAATTTTGCTTGCATGTTGTAGTCTAAGTGAATCTCAGTGAAAATACCTGCTAAACTATTCGATACAAGAAACTGAACTTTAATATGCAATGCACAGGAAAAGTTTTTACTTTGAGGCAAGGGGAGAAACATGTTGTGCTAACTAAATGTAGCAATCAAAATCAAAAATCATGTGTCCAGGCTGGAGAACCTGACCTTGCCAGGCAAAGAAATCACAGTAATGTTTCTTTAACCTTGAAGACTTATCATGTGTAAATATGTTGTAAGTGATAAGTTTCTAGGTCATGCTGAGTTTTCTTGCCTTCTGGCAAAAGAACACATAGAATCTAAAGCCTGCAATTAAACAAGGCAAATAACAAAATTAAAATAGCTCTACACCTATTCATTTTCATATTTGAGGTCTTCTGTAACATCACCAACACATCTGTGGACACTGAAGGCTTCTTGTGTACTGGCCTCAGTTAACTTCTCTTTCTTCACAAAGAGTTTGTGACAGGGTTTATTTTGATCAAAGAGGTGAACTTGGACAGTCAAAAGAATGAGCCGGGGATGAGATTTGGAAACACTTCCAAGGTCAGTGCACTATAGCTGCCAAAAAATACCAGATGAGTTAACGTACTGCTAAAGACAATGCAACTCATTAAAGCTCTGCCCGGCCTGGTTTTAACATAAAATGCACCTGTTTTATGAGCCAAAATGAGAAAATGTGACTGTAACAGAGGAGAACACTACATTATCATTATGTAAAATGTGAAAGTTTTGTCAAAATTGTTTTGGTGTCACATACAGCCACTTCTCTCTCACCAGCATTACGTAGTTTTGGCATTACAGTATCAGCCCAGCATAGAGTGTTTAAATGTTATTATGAATCATTTCAGTTGCTGGAACATTTCCAGGAACCCAAGAACTCTTAATATTTATTTAACTTAAACGTTTACCTGCACCTTCTAGAGCATGGTTCCACTTTTGGTTCCTGGGCTCTAGTTCCAGTGTCGCCAGTCTGTCCCAACATAGTTCACTGTGATGGCTCAGGAAGTCAGTGGCTGATCAAACAGATGCCTCAGTACTGCTACTGCATACAATCTTATTTCAGCCTGCAAGAATGAGAGAAATGATATGTTACTTTATTGTTTCAGTTTGTGTGTATTACAGCAGAAAAAACACTTACTACTGTATTTGAAACTTCTTCTAGAGTAAAACACGTTAAAAACAATTTTTTTTACCACTGTTTAAAATGTCACTCCTTCCCCTTTTCCTCTTCTTTCTTTCAACAGATAAACTTTGTCCTGGGCACTGGTTTGCTGTGTCTCTTTACGCAGGCTTCTCTGACAGGCAGAGATCAGGCTCTGCTGCTGAAGACTTGGTCCGACCGCATGGGTGCCCTCTACAGGAAGATGAAGAATACAGGAAGCCGCTGCCTAGGCTACTTTCAGGAGCAGGCAGAGATGGACATAAGACAACAGCTCCATGAGGCCGTGCAGAACCGTGTGACCCCTGAGGACGCGGCGGCAAGCATCCTGAAAACCCTGGAGCATAACTATGATTGGCTGCACTGGGCAGTGATGCTCCATCCTGCTGTGGGACCCACAGAGGACAAGACAGATGAGGAGACACAGGAAGAAGGTGAACCAGCAGAAGAGCAGTCCAGTAATTTGCTGTTTGTGGCATCTGAACCTCCAATCCCCCATGTGGCGGCATGCTACCGTGATACCCCCAGCTCACTGGATAAGAGCCGTATCCACCAGCTGATCGTGGACCTGGAGTGGAAGATCCCCAACCCGCCACCTGAGGTGTACAGTTCCATTGAGGAGGACCCAGACAGGGCACGGCGTTACCTGGCCTCACGCATGCGGAACAAGCTGCAGAAAGGGCTGGGGTCTGGTGTGGCCGTCCACGTGGTGCCAGGCAGGATGGAGATGAAATGCAACTTCCCTCCAGCCTCCTACTACCTCTACGAGTACAAACACCGGCTAGCTTCAGGCACTGTGTGTGTGTTTGGATGAAAGGAAACTACCTGTTCTCACACAGATGTGTCCGATTACAGCATCTGTTTCATTTTTGTTGCTTTCACAGTGGTTTTACATGTCTTGTGTAACATTACTATCAAATAAATGTCATTTTAGAGAAAAGAAAACATGACATACTTGAGTTTTTGCCTTCCTTTAAAGTAGAATTCTAGTTTATTACAACTTATGTCTAAGAGGTGATGCTGTCAGACACTTTGGTCCACACCAAAATAGCTCACAAATATAGGATGGACTGAAATACAGTACAGACATTCATGGTCCTCAGAGGATGAAATGTAGTTACTTTGGTAATTTCCTGACTTTTTATAAAGTGCTACATGAGGTCAAAACTCACCCAATGCTTCCGTTTTATATGTAAATACTTGCAAAATCTGCCATTCCAATCAGCCCCAGCTATTTAGTGCTAATGTTAGCATACTAACATGCTAAACTAATAAGGTGAACATGGTAAATATCACACCTGCTCCACCATATGCATTGTCAGTAACCAGACTATCACTGGCAGAGACTTTCTTCTTTTGTCACTAAGATATGCTTTGACTCTGATTATCAATGCTAAATTGCAACACCAGTAATGAAGCACAAAGATCAAATGTTTGACCTGTTTTTATTGCTGAGGTCTTTGTTTATTGCAGATAACTTATGGATCAGATGACAGAATCTCTCCCAGTCAGTGAAAATGGTGGGTGCACTACACCTGTTCATCTGATCAATGAATGATGGTTTGTACTTTTGTCCACATGAGGCAGGATAGGACAGTCACCTTTATAAGCCAAGCATATTACACACACAAGGAATTTGTTTCTGGTACAGAACCGAGGCAGCCATCTGCGGCACCACCTCAACCGATGGCTCTGACCATCGGGGGCTATTTGGGGGTTCAGTGTCTTGCTCAAGGACACTTTGACATGTGGACTGCAGGCACCGAGATTCAAAACTCCGACCCTCCGGTTGGGAGACGACTGC
>NW_018128281.1:93269-110952 GCF_001952655.1 Monopterus albus
CATCCTGTAAATATTCATACAGTAGCTTCTGTCCTTTCAGTGAAAAAAGTCCAAATGCTGCTTTTGCTCTTTACACAAGTTCATCATCATAACTGAGTGGAAACATTTTTTCTATGTCCTTCTTGGTGTCCGGGAAGCCCTTCAGCAGCTCCTGAAAGTCATCACAGGACAAAGAGAAGCACTGGCAGTTGGTCAATGCCTTCACTGTGGCCAGATGTTTGCCTTTGGTCAGCACACATGTCTCTGTTGTACACACAGAGGGAACCACAAGAATGTAGTTAATGAGTGAGTGAACCCTATTGACAGAGATGAGATCTGACAATTAATCCAAAATGAAAGAGTCAGACTTAGCTGAGTTGTTTGTGGATTCCTGCTTAGCTCTAAATGCTGCTGAGGATTGCCAACAAAAAGACTAAGACCTGCTCAATGTAAAGCCTGAGAACTAAATAAATCCTCCAAATTGGAAAAGAGTTTTTTTTCACCATGGTTTGACAGTGGCTTTTAGAAATCTGTCTTGCTCACTCATGGAAACAGAAGTATCCCATAAGTGAGTGCCAATTGGCTTTTGATAGTCACAATAAACACACTGAAAAAAAGGAAACACCGGCTCTTTGGATTTACACAAATGATGCTAGTATATGCAACGCAATTCATTCATATTTCCTCTGTTAACATAAAGAAAATTATGTTGGTTTTACACATTATCATTGTGTGGGACCGATGTACACATTACAATCAAGTAAATACAACAAATCTTTTTTTTCAGTGCATGCCTAAAATTTAAATCCAAACCCACCAGAATGGATCAGTTACTTCCAGTCCACAGCAGTGACAGTATTAGTAAATGAAGTGTCAGCTAAGTCACCTGTTTCTAGTGCTAACTGGCCATGCAGATACCTCTGGTATGACTTGTCCAAGTTTTGAAATATCTAGCTCAGACATTTTTCTCTAGTGCAATGGACGGGAATGGAATTTTGTTGGTAGAGTTCATAGCACTGAAAAATGGCAGCATTTTTTCCTAGAAACATTACCTTCAGCACTGGAGGTAACAAGCTGCCAGCTATTTTTATAGGGACAGTTTCTATGGTACAAAGCAGTTCCAGTGAAAACTGTGGATTATCCTGCTCTTACCTGTTTTATCACACAAAAGTGATCAGTTTTTACATGAAGTTTGGCATGGTGTCCTCAAGTGATCATATAGTGCAACATAAAAACTCAACACTTCCTGGAAACATTTTCAACAAAAATGAATTTGAACTGCTAACTTAAATTGTAGATATTTTGCAAGGCTTTGACCAGCTAGAACTACTTTGTACCAAAAATATTTTCTGTGAAAACTGACAGCAACATCTGTAGATTAAGGAACGCTTTTCTAAGAAGAAATGTTGCAATTTGATCTTTCAGAAAAGAAAACCAAAGAATCCTGCACAGTGTCCATCACTTCAACTCCCTTTATTAACATGACGTTTGTGTGTCACTAAGATTTTATGGTGTGCAAGAACTTTTTCAGTGCTCTGAATACCACAAAAACATTTTTTTCACTTCCACTGAATTGAGTGGAGGCAGAAAAAAAAATGGTGGACATCACAAAATCTGGACAAAAAGAAAAAAACTATCCACTGTTGAGATACTGCTAGAAGAATGTGAGAAGATGTTTTTCAAAATGTGGGTAATCTGAGCTTTTAATAGTATTTTCCAATACCTTGAGTTTTAATTTGACATCCTGAACACACAATGATCACTGAGAAAACTTCATCAAGAAACAGAGTTCAATTGACCTATTTTGTGTTAATTTCACACTTATAATACTGTATTAATCTGAATTGACAAATGGAAACCTGTTATAAAGTTACTGACATTGTGATACTGCTTAATAAAAATGTAGGTGAAGACAAATTAGCCAGTAGCTGCTAACACTTAAATAGCATTGTAGGGTATTGTACTTCTGTGCTAGGTAATGCAGATGTTACTGTAAAGTTTGTGTTGGTTATACGTGAGTTATGTGACTTTTTCTGACTCTGAGCTAGATCTCAGTTTTTCTAGAGACATGAAAAAATTGCTTTCTAGTTAATGTAGCTGAAAACTTCACACATTCTGGTGAAAATCTTTTATGCTGTGTCACTTCCTTCTCATCTCCCTGATTTTTGCTGTCTGAAACTTTTCAAACCACTGACCGGTGTTCTGGATATTCAAAACAACCCAACCCACCTCCAAAAAAGTCTCCATCACAGAGTTCCCTCTTGTAGAAATCAGTCTCCATGAGGACCTGGCCGTGGTCAATGAAGAACATGCGGTCACCTGGGACATTCTGTTGGATGATGACGTCTCCCTCTTGGAAAAGCTCGTACTCCAGTTTGGGGAGGACAGCACAGATGAAGTTTTCATCTCTGTTCTGAAACATCGGCACGTTCCGCAGCAGATGGCCGCACATCACGGCCAGGATTTGCTGAAAAACAAATGTAAATTATAAAACATTTCCCTCATAATTAAGATGAATAAGGACCCAAACATCCTAACAGGGCGGCACAGCGGTGTGGTGGTTAGTTCTGTCTCCTCACAGCAAAAAGGTTCTGGGTCCAAGCCCAGACTGACCCGAGCTGGAGTTTACATGTTCCCCCTGTGCCTGCGTGGGTTCTCTCCGGGTGCTCCAGCTTCCTCCCACAGTCCAAAGACATACAGCTGAGGCTGACTGGTGACTCTAAATTGCCAGTAGCAGTGAGTTGTGAGTGTGTAGTTGTCTGCTTGTCTCTTTTCTTACATATAATATCTTTGGATTTTGGACAAAAATAGTCTATAAATCTGCAACATGATTGCAGGATTAATCTATATTAAAAATAGTTAGGTAGGTACTTTATTGATCCCACAGTGGGGAAATAGACACTAGATGCAGCCTTATATCTACAACTTCAATACAAAATGCATCAAAACAAATTAAATGTAAGCAGCAGAGTGTGCAGAGCATTCAGTCATACCTCTTTGAGTGCTGAGGACACCGTGTCCATGACGTACTTCTCATCAAACCACTTCCCTCCATAGCGAGCCTGGTAGTAGTTGCTGATATGAAGCTGCAGCTCTGGTGGGAGCTTCATGAAAGCCATGTAGTGTTCCAGACGGCTGACCTGTGGAGAGCTATAGTGTAGGAATCACATGATACATGACACACAGCTTTACAGTACCACAGTTAGTTAGACCAGGGGAGCACCATTCTGACAAAGAAGTAACCAGAGGACCGCTGCTGTGGAGTGGATAAAACAGATGGGCACTATTGTAATCCTGAAAGTCACCTTCTATGTTTTATATATTTGCATGAATTAGATTATTCACAAACAGTAAATAACACATGGAAATTTGTTTTAAAACTAAACTAAAAAACAATAATGATGCCTAGAGTGAAACTACATTATTGAATGGTCAGGGACCACCTGCAATGCATTCGTGGACCACCAGGGGGCACCACATGTATCAAAGTAATCATCATTTTGAGAGCAACTGCGTAGGACCCCAGCCATTTGTTTTCCCACTGGTCACTACTATTGCTTTTAGGATATATATAAGGTTATTAATAAAGAGTAATATTAAAAATAATAATAAAATAAAGAAAGAAATACAGTGAATACCCTTAATTAACATAATAATAACATAGTGATTGTAAAAGCCAGGATAATTATCCAAGAAATTAAATTAATTTTAACACTCTAATTTAAATTATTACTATATTACAAGTAATATAATATTTACAATTTATCATTCTTACCTTTTTATTCTTTTTCTATAATAATGTAATATTTCTAATTATTTTGTCTCATGCTGTGCAGATTAGCTACTGAAATGTCAGTAGTGATTAATTTGCTCAGACTTCCAATGGATCAATAAGAAACAATCTAAAAATAACACAAACAAACTTGTGTAACCGATAATAAATCCACGATTACTTGTTCACTACTGTGTTGTATTTTCTGATGAAAGACAGTAAGTGTCAACTATGAGGACCTTGCTCTTGTACTCCTTGGCCGCTGGGTCGACGTTAGCGATCATGGCTGTAGCATTGGCAGTTCTGTCTCCTCACAGCAAAAAGGTTCTGGGTCCAAGCCCAGACTGACCCGAGCTGGAGTTTACATGTTCCCCCTGTGCCTGCGTGGGTTCTCTCCGGGTGCTCCAGCTTCCTCCCACAGTCCAAAGACATACAGCTGAGGCTGACTGGTGACTCTAAATTGCCAGTAGCAGTGAGTTGTGAGTGTGTAGTTGTCTGCTTGTCTCTTTTCTTACATATAATATCTTTGGATTTTGGACAAAAATAGTCTATAAATCTGCAACATGATTGCAGGATTAATCTATATTAAAAATAGTTAGGTAGGTACTTTATTGATCCCACAGTGGGGAAATAGACACTAGATGCAGCCTTATATCTACAACTTCAATACAAAATGCATCAAAACAAATTAAATGTAAGCAGCAGAGTGTGCAGAGCATTCAGTCATACCTCTTTGAGTGCTGAGGACACCGTGTCCATGACGTACTTCTCATCAAACCACTTCCCTCCATAGCGAGCCTGGTAGTAGTTGCTGATATGAAGCTGCAGCTCTGGTGGGAGCTTCATGAAAGCCATGTAGTGTTCCAGACGGCTGACCTGTGGAGAGCTATAGTGTAGGAATCACATGATACATGACACACAGCTTTACAGTACCACAGTTAGTTAGACCAGGGGAGCACCATTCTGACAAAGAAGTAACCAGAGGACCGCTGCTGTGGAGTGGATAAAACAGATGGGCACTATTGTAATCCTGAAAGTCACCTTCTATGTTTTATATATTTGCATGAATTAGATTATTCACAAACAGTAAATAACACATGGAAATTTGTTTTAAAACTAAACTAAAAAACAATAATGATGCCTAGAGTGAAACTACATTATTGAATGGTCAGGGACCACCTGCAATGCATTCGTGGACCACCAGGGGGCACCACATGTATCAAAGTAATCATCATTTTGAGAGCAACTGCGTAGGACCCCAGCCATTTGTTTTCCCACTGGTCACTACTATTGCTTTTAGGATATATATAAGGTTATTAATAAAGAGTAATATTAAAAATAATAATAAAATAAAGAAAGAAATACAGTGAATACCCTTAATTAACATAATAATAACATAGTGATTGTAAAAGCCAGGATAATTATCCAAGAAATTAAATTAATTTTAACACTCTAATTTAAATTATTACTATATTACAAGTAATATAATATTTACAATTTATCATTCTTACCTTTTTATTCTTTTTCTATAATAATGTAATATTTCTAATTATTTTGTCTCATGCTGTGCAGATTAGCTACTGAAATGTCAGTAGTGATTAATTTGCTCAGACTTCCAATGGATCAATAAGAAACAATCTAAAAATAACACAAACAAACTTGTGTAACCGATAATAAATCCACGATTACTTGTTCACTACTGTGTTGTATTTTCTGATGAAAGACAGTAAGTGTCAACTATGAGGACCTTGCTCTTGTACTCCTTGGCCGCTGGGTCGACGTTAGCGATCATGGCTGTAGCATTGGCCACAAGGACAGTGTACATCAGACAGCCCGACACCATGCTGACCATGACGATCCACATTTCAACATAATCTGTGGGACAAGATGCCAACACAAATAGTGGGTATTTATATCTGAAGGAGAAGGTGATCCATCTGCCTGTACATTAGTGCTGAATAATGAAAGACTTAGAATTCTCACTTGTCGGAGCATCCATGGAGCCATAGGAGAGAGCAATCATCTGTGAGAGCGCTCGAAATACTCCCCAAGAGTATTTCACGATCACTGTGGCATTCTGGAAAAAAAACCTTTTAGTGATGTAGATGTGGGATCTTCACTACAACAACAAATTTTCACACAAGACTGTACTGCAGCACACTGAACTAAGACAGACTTCTAAAGCACTACACATCATTTGTGGAAAATGATTTCATTCTGTACTCGTGAAGCATTTTAAAGAAGTTCTTGGGATAATTATCCAGGGAATTTCTTTAGGTCAGTGAGGAAACTTGGAACCACAGAATATTTGGTATTTTTGCTTGTCAAGCAACTTAAAATCTTTTTTTTTGGAAACAAGTTTTACCATCAGGTTTTCTTTCCGGACCCAGCAGTCAGTGGGGAACTCCTCCAGCATGGGGACAAAATACTGGATGCAGCCGTTCCAGTGACACAGCAGGAAAATCATCATGAACAAAGACAAGATGCGGAAGAACAGGCGGACCACCTCTAAGTTTGCATTTGACACCTGTCACAGAGAGATGACAAGGAAATATGACTTGGTAAGCAAATCATACAGGTCATCACTACAGGTCATCCTGGTACTTTAGCTAGTTGACATTTGTGCCATACAGCAGCAAAAGCCTGGGGTCAGCCACGTCCTCTCTCAAGTCTATTAACTGTAAGAGTCACTTGCTTTTTTCATTATGAGAACATTGTGTTTAACAAACTAATTACTGAATATATTGTTATGGTTGCTCTAGTTTTTCACCTGCTTGGTGCTTTTGTTTTGGCCCTTTTCGTTTCATTTCACTTCACCTGTGTCATCTCTTGCGATGCCTACAAGCAGCCTGCTCTTGCAGTATCACCTTGTATTCTCCTGCCTACCTGCTGTCTTCTCCTCTGGCTACATACCATGCTTACCTGGTGCCAATAAATGGCCTCCCTCCAGAACCTACCTGCGTTTTTTCCTGCCTGTCTGGTAGCCTGCCCTCCTCGGTCACCCCTGCTCATTAATATTCCCTCCTGTGACACCGTCAGCAGCATTCAAATGGTTCCCTCCTCATGTACCATCCAGATAAGTCTGTCCTCTGGTCCTCCGGGTGCCTGCCGTCCTCCTGCTGTCTCACCTGCCCATCCCGATCCTCTGGTCCTCCTGGTTCCTGCTGTCCTCCTGCCGACTCACCTGCACGTCTCGGCCCTCTGGTTCTCCTGGTACCTGCCGCTCCCCTGCTCACTCGCTTGCACATTTTTGTCCTCCTGGAGTGCACCATCTGACCCAGCCTACCTGAACATTCTGCCCTCAGGCCCCACTGGTTCCTGCCTGACCCTTCCCAAGTTCTGTATTGCTCTGCCCTTTTTGGTTTAGTTGTTCAATAAATTCCTTTCTGATCTCACTCCTCTGAGTTTTAAGTTTGCCTTTTGGGTCCAATCTCACATGCACACCCCTAACAAACATGATGACAGTGTTACAACAAAGACCAACAGGGCAAGAAAGATCAAATGATCAGACCGGCTGTAAACAAGCCAACAATTTATCCAGATAATCTAATACCTTTAATTTGGAAGTAACACTGAAACTGAGTGCACCTGAAATAGTGGTGATAATCTCTGACTCTCCCAAGGAAACTGTGCACACAACTAATGTAGGTGCACCTGGTCAAAGCTGCCTAATGTTTGAGTGCCTGTGATTAGAAAAAGGTAAATTAAAACAAACAAACAAAAAAAATAGAAGTTACTCGTTTGATTTATGTGCCAGCTCGTTTTATAAATGACACTGTCAAAGTCAGATTTGTCACCGGAGCCTCGACTGGTAAACAAACTGCAGCAGGAGGTTGACTGAGTTTCCGAGGTGAGCTTTGGAGACTATCAGGTGTTTGAACTTACTTTCTCTACTTCGTTGAAGAACCTGACCAGTCTGGACACTCGAGCCAGTCGGATCAAGCTGAGGATCCGCACAAACATCAGTATCCTCATCACTTTGTTGGTCTTAGAAGGGTTGTCATTGTTGTGGTATTGTAAGCCCTGGGATGGTAAATTTAAAATGAATATGTATTTGTTTTATTCTTTTATAATGCCACTGTACCCCAAACAAATCAAAATTACATGCATGATTGTTCTGTGAGCTGACAAATCTGCAGCACACTGATGACTTTTTGCTGCTGCAACGATCTGCTCATTTTTACCGCAAACAGGAGAATGTAGCCGATTGGGAACGCTGCTATAACATCTGGTATGAACCATGTCCTCAGGTAACTGGCTCGGATCTGCTTGATATCCAGAATGGCTTCCTGTGAAACAGAACAGAGCAGCAGCTTGAGCAGATGGATGAAGATGCTATGCAGCATGAGCCACAATCACGTGTAACCTGACACTTGAACTGTACCAATATTCTGCTAGTTTGTCTAAAACTAAGGGATCGGGTGATGTCAGATGAACTTAGCAGTGCACTCAGAGAAAGTCTGCATTAATTTGACAAAACTGTTGTACTGTTGAAGAACCATATGCATGAATATTTCAAGCACCAATGTAACATTAATATGGCAAAACAAGATTCTTGTGTTGTCCAGACTAAACACCACAGATGGACTCTTTGTGATTGGAACGATAGAAGTCAGAAAGCATGAGCAGATGAAAACAAACAGGATATAGTCTACATAATACTTAGATGGAAATATTATACTTCTTATTGATCCAATAAATCATAATCCCTGTTGAAAATGAAAGCGCAGGAGCCAGTTTTGCACACATTCAGGAGTTGAGGGGGAGAGGTATGTCAATCTTACTTTTGGTGTATTGAGTAGATTACATTTGGGGCAGAGATGGATTTTATGTGCTTTTCTATGCAGGGATTATAGTCTCCCAGATTGTGTCTGAAAATAGAGTACAGCCACTCTCACCTCGCTGTCGTCTGATATGATGCCCATTCGGAAATTCAGAGCCACGTCTATCAGGAACAGTGTGTCTGAGAACACGTTAAAGCCCTCCCATGCCATTCCGCTGGTCCCATCCAGAAACGCTATCTCCATGGGAATCCCAATCAGGTTCAGAAATGTGATGGCCATCATGCCCATGATGTAGTAACTCCTTTGGGAAAAAGATGACAAAACAACCCTGAGATCTTTTTTTCCATGTATGTTTTTAGTGGAATGTTTCAGTTAATTCACCAGAAAGACTCATTAGACAGTCATAGTGGTAAGGCAAGCTGATTTATGCATACTGAAATAAGCACAGTCAATAAGCACAGGTGCCCCCAGGGATGTGTGCTCTCCCCTCTGCTGCTTTCACTCTACACCAATGACTGCATCTCAAAGGACCCCTCTGTCAAGCTCCTAAAGTTTGCAGATGTCACTGGTCTCAACCCCAGGAGCTGCTGATGCAGTTCTATAGAGGAATCACTGAGTCTGTTCTCTGCAGCTCCATCACTGTCTGGTTTTTCTCAGGTTCTAAACAGGACAAGAACAGACTTCAGCGGACAGTCAGGACTGTAGAAAAGGTCATTGGTGTGAGCCTGCCCTCCATGGAGGACCTGTACACCTCATGGGTCAAAAGGAGGGTGGAGAGGATCACTGCAGACCCCTCACACCCCGGACACAATCTGTTTGAACTCCTCCTCTCTGGACGGTGTTACAGGTCACTGTGCACTAAGACAACCAGGCACAGGGACAGTTTCTTCCCCCAGCCCATCACTCTAATGAACACTTAACCCACGACAGCATGACTGGACAATAACCCTCAGTGCAACACCTGTAAATATATGTACAGATCATAGAGGTCTCTAGTTCTTAAGTACTCTGTTTTATCCCTATTTATCTCATTTCAATGAACATTCCTTTGTTGTCTGCATTGTTTACTGTCTGTTTATACTGCCTTTTCTACATTTTTTGCACTGTTTGTTGATGTTAATTCTGCTATTTTGTTATATTACACAGCCTTATTCTGGTTTACTGTTTACTTGCCCCTTGCATGGGGACATGTACATACACATTGAGAGCTGATGTACCAGTCAAATTCCTCGTGTGTCCGTCACACCTGGCCAATAAAGCTGATTCTGATTCTGAGATATATGGATGTGCTAAAAGAAGACATGAAGTTAATTGGTGTGAGAGTAGAGGATGCTGAGGATAGAGTTAAGTGGAAACATATGATTTGCTGTGGCGACCCCTAACGGGAACAGTCGAAACTGGAAGAAAAAGAACACTTTGATACTGTAACTGCACATCTTAGCTAGGATTTGATCGCTGGGCTCAAATAACTCTTTCTCTGACCTCAGCTGTTTCATTCCCTCTCTGTTTTCACTTCATCTGATCGTCTTACGGACTCACAATATCAATACGGCATGGAGAATGCAAAACCAGCTGTCTGTAAAAGCCTGTTCCTTAAAGAAGCCATTTGATCCATCCAGGTTTGTTTTCCAGGTCTAATTCTCCAGCATCATCTTAAAGATCACATCACAAAGCTAGAGCTTAAAGACCCATAATCATTATAATGGGCTTGTCATTCTAATCGACCTTTGTTTTGCCTTGATGATTTGTGTTATACTTATTACACTCTGTTTTCTGACCTGCTGCAACACAAATTATTATTACACTGTTTCATAAAACTACTTAGCAATGCACTATATGCAAATAAAATGGAGTGGAACAATAAATAGACTGTTTTGATTATTGATTAATCTTATGACTCTTTTTAAATACTGAAAAATGTCCAACAATATTTCCTAACACAATTTCCATCAATTTGCTAGATTTCCTTAAACAAAACTTTCAAATGTAAAATTTACCACAGAAACACTCAAACTGCAAATCTGGGGGAAAAAAAGATTGGCATTCTTTAATTCATGATCAACATAGTTGCAGATTATTTCTCTATGAATTGAGTAATTCATTGTTTTAGCTCTAAAATGGAGAAAATAATAATACAGGACTAGTCTGACTCTGTGTGATATATTAAATACCTCATGAGGCTGAACGGGTGAATGACTAAGACGCCACTCTCCAACTGTCGGATGCACTCCTTCTCCACGGCCACCTCGCTGCCGTACACGTACAATGACTGTCTGTTCAGCTGTGGGAGAAGCAGTGCTTTCCATCCACAGGTGGCCACGGTGCACCCAGCGGATGGGCCTTTGAGTTTCTCCATAGTCCAACCTTGGTCCCCTCTGATCAGCTGAAGGCCCAGGCCATCCTCTCCCCTGCTGCTGCTTCTACCAGTCCTGACCTCCCTTCTCAGTCACAAGGTAATTTTCCATCAAGTTTCCCAGCCTCGGGTTTACTGAAGCTGAGTGGAGTGAGGCGAGTAGACACCTGGCTTTTTGTTCCCTCCCTCGCTTCCTCTCTCTCTTCCTGTCAGCCTTTCTCTATTTCTGCTCCCACCCCACCCCTCCACTTCTTTTATTTTTCTCCCAGCTCATCAACTATTCAGTATCTGTGTCTCATCCCCATACAAATCAAGTCATGTCAAGAAGCTAAGGTCCAGCTCACATTAACACTAAAGACAATAACATGTGAATGTGTGTGTGTGGAGATGACCACAATTACTGTCATGTGAACTAAAGATCTGGCAGCGTGTGCAGGGACAAGTTCAGTCTGGGTCATCTCTACCAGGGATGTAATTAAACACTGCCCCATGTTAGTTGATGTGATACCTATGCCTGCAGCTCTGAGCCGAGCTCCTCTGTTGTTTGTTTGCACACTTCACATCAGAAGCAAAACAAAACAGGAGCTGGAAGATTTCATTTCAAGCATTAAATAGTAGAAGATCATAACTTTTCATTTTCTTGGAAAGTTAGTCTGATTAATTGAAAAAAAAATGATATAAGATGTGGAATTAACTAAGACAGGATTAACTGAAGGGTTATGTCAGTGGGTATGGTGAATTTCTGGCAGCTTATTGCATGTAAGGGATGTTATATGAGATTACAGTTTGTTTTTTTTGCACAATTTTCCCAGTGTTCAACTGTTTGCATATAACAAGTACAATAAACATTGCAAGTCGTGTACATTTGTTTGCTGCATAGCACATATAAATAGAAAAATCAGAGGGCTCACAGTTCTTCTTTTCTAGATGCTGCTGGGCATTTTCTTCAGACAGAAATAGGAGGTGGCAGATGGTCAGGACCTTGGCTGTGACCGTACACTTCTCCTCCATCAGGGGGCAGATTATACAGGAAACACCAAAATAAAAAACACACTTCAGATGAAATGATAGTGAATAAAAGCAGTGCCACATATATTTTTTATGTGTTTTTTTTTAAGTACCACACCATATGGATCTTATATCCTGTAGAAAGTTGCAGCAGAATGTTTCAAATCCAGGTGTATGTCTATTACACAGTACAGAGCTAACAAACACTTTGCTTACTTGCTTATTTTTCTAGCACACAGCTGGCCCTTAAATAAGAAGTAACTCCATACCTCTGCTTATGCACCACCTTGCTGTGCTGACGCACTACAGACCCCAGCGTGCATGTGAAAATATACATACTGTACCTTCAGTACTGTAGGACATACAATGTACATTTTTCATATTACAAAAGTCCCAAGCCACTGTAGTGCATACTGCACCCATCAGCAACTACTGTATATCTTTACAGCACAGAATATAATATAGTAGCTGGTAGAAAAAACAATTATTCTAGAAAACTTCATACTGTCACTGCATCAAGGATGATGATGGTGGTGTTGATGCCCTCAAACTTAAATGGTAGTGTTGCAAGATAATGTGGCAATTTTCTGCAAAACAGAATCAGTAGCAGCAGCTTCATTCTTCAGCAGGTGAATGATAAATTGGTATTAATTTTATATAGGTCAGATGAAATTTGTGGCTGTGTGTGTGCACACTGGTTGAAAAGGAGTGGAAGATATCAGCTGAATACATATAGAAACACTGGGAGTGCAATTTCTCATGCAACTCAAGGATAAATTTATCTTTTCTTCATAATTTGACAAAATGTAGTCATTTTCAAGCAAAGTTCATGCATTGACAGATCCTTATCTTATTAACCAGTGCCAGTTTAGATAGCACTTTTGCTTGCAGTGAGCCAGAATGAGCAAAGATAGAGTTTTTAAGCATATTGGTTGAAGAACAGTGTAATATTTATTGTTCAGTTTATAAAACATAAAAAAGTTAAATATGCCCTTTATCTTTATCATCCAAATTAACATAGTGAAATTACTTGTTTTTCCAACAGTTAAAGGCTTGACATTTTTAGAAATGTGAATTTAATGATCAAAAATGTTTTTTACTCACCAGAAAACACGACATAAGAAAGTCCTGTGTTAAAAATATCACAATATCCATTTTATATGTGCCTGTGGTGCCCCAAAAATATAGTGGCCTGTCAACTTACTGGATATGAAACTGAGTATAGCTACAAAATTTTTTAATTGTGCAGCAGATGAAATATATTTCATCCAGATGGTTAGAAGAGTTTTTGAGGATTTAGAAAATACAGTTAGAACAGTAAGTGTTTTAAACTTTTATTAAACGCCTTTAAACTTTATTACCTGCGATGTGCTGTTGCAAATTCCTTCTCAACCCGCCTTTGCTTAAAGTACTACATATCCCAGAAGTCTCCGCTGACTCCTTTAATCGCGTGAGTTTGTAAAAAAAACGAAAACACGTGAGGTTGCTGGTCTCTTGGTGGTTTAACTTTGAAGGAGAAGCTGCGCTAGCATTCTTCCATATAAGTAAGTTACATAACATGATTTAGCCACTGCCTTCGTCAGCATATATTTTGAATACTACACTGTGGTTTACGACAATTAAACCATGTCATTTGTCTGTCATAACACTGTTAACCGGGACATATGAAAGCGAATTTATTGACGACATTGTCTTCACGTTTGTCGCTGTTAGCTAACTGTGTTAGCTGTATGACTCTATGGTGCGAGCTGCTAGGTTTCCTGCTATAAGCTAAAGCTAACTAAATTAGATCATAGCAAAGCTCATGATGGTTGTGTTTAGCTTTGGTGTGCAGCTTTCACATGTCAATCAGATATTTAAAATGAACAGCTCGACCTGTTAGTGTGATGTGTATGATGCAAGGTGTGTATGATGCAAGGTTGTGTATGATGCAAGGTGTGTGTGTATGATGCAAGGTGTGTGTGCGCGCTTTCAACTTGGCCCACGTTACATCAGCGTCCTTCCGTGTCATTGCGGAGCAATAATGTAATAAAGCAGGGCTACATTTAATTACTGTGTAGCCTATTATTAACCAAACCCTCAGTTATTGCATAGTCCGTTGTTTCTATTAGTATGAAAGTAAATTCTGAGACCTGCCTAATCACATTTTGTTTTGAGCTTGTATACATTAGTTATGTTACAATAGACTGTTGTGATTCCTCTGGCTCTACATTTGTCATGCCTCTTTGACAGCAGATTTTTTTAGGCACTACTAATAATAGCAGTAATATTTATTGTTTGTTCAAGGTGCGCTTGGGTGTTTGAATGGCATCAACAACTATACTTGTTACTTATTTATCTACTTTATATTTCATTTGTATTTTGTGGCATTCATGTGGACGGCAAGGTAAGAATTTCATTGTACAGGGAAACACGTTTCCTAACTGTGCATATGACCTATATGACCCATATGACTCTTTGACCTTGACCTATAATTTATCATTACTATTAGTAGTATTGTCCCAATACATCATGGTAGTGGGGCTTGAGCCAGTAGGCACAATACAGCAGCTGAATGGACAGAATTTAGGCTGATCAGACTTTATTTATACATGTGCTTTTCCTAGTGTGATGTTACCTGTGAAAGACCACTGCAAAACAAGAGGTTGTGGCACATGTTCTTAGATGTGAAATATGCCCTTATCTAGAGATAATTGACATCAGTCTATATTCTAATTCACCCAGTCAAGTGAATGAAGGCATCCTCTCTTGTTATTCTTCAGCGAGAAGATGTCAACCGTGTCTGCTGTCAGCTTGGAGTCCGGTGCTGTGACCGAAAGCACCGAGCAGAAGAAGCCACTGAAACCATGCTGTGCTTGTCCAGAAACAAAGAAAGTCAGGGATGCTTGGTATGGTCTGAGATTGAAAGGCTTCTGTGATGCCAGTGAAAATATTTATTGCCTCATTTATGTACGTAATTATTTATTTTTGCCCTCAGTATCATTGAAAAGGGAGAGGAAAATTGCACAGACCTAATCGAGGCACATAAAGAGTGCATGAGGGCTCTTGGATTCAAGATTTAGCTACTCATTTTCATTTTTTGTGTGCATGTGGTAAGTATGAACCATTACAAGCTTGAACACACAGGTGATCATAGTGGCATGCAAATATTTTTGTCAGTTTAATTATAGAATGCTATTATTTTCACGTAGTGTACATTCATGATACCAGTGAGACTTCCTGGAGCCAACATTTAGCCTTGTAAACAGTAATGTGACATTTATTTTATGTAAAATTGGCAAGTCAAAGTCTAATCAGGCCAAATACAAAAGTGTCAAGTTTGCCTCTGGACAGACTGACACCAAACTTTAAAAGATGTAGTTTGTGTGCAGTTACACATGTGGTCAAATCTTGTGTATTTAGCTTTAGGTGTGACATCAAACTAAACTTTATTTGGGACTTATTTCATCACTTATGTACAAAGTCAAAACAGCTCTCATGTACAGGTAACACGCTACTGAGTTGACGCACCGCAGCCAGGTGAACTTTACAACTGAAATCCAGCTTGAATTGGTTCGCTGTAAATGGGCACCTGCCTTTCGTGCAACTCATGTAAATGCACAACTCGAGGAGCCAATATGCTTTAAAAATAACATACTACCATCTGTCCGTAGCTGCAGATAATTTTTTTCAGTGAGCTAATAATTGGAGATGTTTTAAATTTAACCCAAGATATTACAGTAATGGAGATACTTGATACCAGGGAGTTTACAGTTTTAGCTTCCTCTTGCTGTGTTAGTTGCATCTCTCACATTCTAATATTCTATTAGAACGTGATGTAATGGGTGGAGTTTAGAGGTGTATGTAGTGAGGAGGGTGGGGCCAGCTCTGGTCTGTAGTTACATGGCTGCTCATGAAACACCTGAAGTCATGTGGCTCACTTTTAGTACTTCTGCTGGCCTGGCTGTCTTGACACTGCTTTCATGATAGCTTGATCTTGTAAAGCAGAGAAATCTCTAGTCATTAGGCTGGAAGGAGAATGATTGTACTGTTCCTGTGTATGTAAAAGGTCACATTTGACTCCTTGCTAAGTTAATGTTACCTGGAACATACATTTAGGGCTCTGCCTTGGATCTGGTCTTGGCTCTTTAATTTTAATGTATGAAAAGTGTTTTCAGGTTAAGGTCTTTAACACAGTTTCACTCACAGTGTACTTTCAGAAATGTAAAATGCTTATTGTATGTACTTGATCTCTCCTGCAGTGTATTGCTATGACTGGAAGACAACCCTGGATGTTCCTTTCTCTTCTTCTTCCTGGCTTCTCTTATTTATACCTTGACAGGAAGAGAAGTGAGATGCACTTAGTCTGAAGGGTTGATGTCTTTCTGTGTGAAACCTTTGTAATTGTCTGCAGAATTTGAAAAATGTATGAATGTAAATGGAATAAAAGTCCTATGCAATAAATCATATTTTGTGTCAATTAAATGTATTTATATAACTATTCTTATTATTTTATTATCTTAAGGTGCTGTATTGAAGGTCTGTTCTACCAGTGAAAAGAGTTGCTAGCCGCAGCTGCTGTTCCTGGTATGCACTTAGTCTTAAAAATAACTCCTGCCCCTGCAGTCAATACTTGGCATATCAGCGTCCTTTCTCTCTAGTGTGACACGGTTACTGAAGTGTTCCTGGAAGGGGGCACCTATTGACACATTTCACAAAACATAACCTGCTGTACAGTAATGACACAGTGATGTTTAAGTGATGTAACCAGTTCATTCTCAGTTTATGCTACTCAAGTTTATGAGGAATTTAGTTTTTGGTATTTACATGTTTACAAAGTTTATTTGCTAGATTTATGGTCCAAATCGGGTTTTCAACCACTGGTCTGCAAAAGTATCGCACATGGTCCCTCACCATGCATTTGATAACGCATGTATTACTTATTGTTTGTGATGAATCAAATTCATGCAAATATAAACAGTTTAGAAAAGCCAAACTTGACTGAAACCTTTGTAATATCCAGTTTATCCACCCCACAACAGTGGTCCTCATGTTACTTCTTATTCAGAATGATGATCCATGGGTCATAATTAAGTTGAAAACCTCAGGTCTAAATCCTTAAACATCAGTTCATTGGCACCTTCACACCTCTGAAGGTGGATTGTATAAATACTCCTGTAATTTCTACTTTGTAAAAAAGTATGACAATAATTTTGAGTAAAATCTGAGAATGTGTACTTTAACCACGATTGTTTATATTAATCACCGTTCTGAGCGCAGAGGCAAATGGATAAATTATCACTTTTTGTCCCAAACAGTGTGAAGGGCACTGTATTCTTATATTTGCCAACGCTGTTACATTAGGAAGGACGAGTACTGGTTCTTGTTAGTGCATGTACAGGTCCTTGGCTTCTGGGTAGGGCCATAATTTAGTTTAATATGTGTTTTTGTCTTTAATTAGCTATATTGACAGTATGTATTATACATTGTCCCTTCACTTTTTATAAGTGCAGAGACTGTGATGGCTTGTTCCTGTGAGCTCCCCTCGCCGAGAGGGGAGCCGGGTATGTGAGGTGGCAGTGGTGGTGGGTGTTTATAGGCCCTACCCGAAATCTGACCAGTACTGCCATCCTACTTATTTCAGTGTCTCTAAATATGCACCAGCAGAGCCATTTTACTGGGAGTAAACTGGACTCATAAAGTCTGAATGAAGTTTGAACTTTTTTAAAAGTGTGTGTGACATTTTGTGAGTCTCTGAGATATTTGTTACAGTCTCTCTCTCCTCCCTCCTGTTTCCTGCCTCTCTCT
>NW_018128281.1:110990-115516 GCF_001952655.1 Monopterus albus
CTTGGGTTTCAATTCCAAACATGGTTATCCTTCTATGGCTCCATCAACGCCCCCCTCCCTTATCCCTTGGTTTCCAGTTGCTGGCTCTATAGTGTAAGCCGGTGGGTGAGAGAAATAGACAGAAAAACACAGCAAGAGAGACAACAGGAAGACACAAACAGGGTGAGAAGCTGGAGGAGAGAAGAAGGGACATAATGAGAGGAGGAGAAGAAGAAACCCATTCCAGCTGTGTTTTTATAACGAATAGAGCCGTGAGAACTTCTCATTGAAGAATTTTCCACTGCATGCCAAGGGAACAAACATTTACTTCAGATATTTTTGGTCAGTATCATCTGTTTTGGTCAAGCTGTAATTCTAACAGAAACACTTTGCTGAAACAGTACAGAAATAGCACCAGGCTTCATTGTTAAGAAGTCATTTTGGTTCACTTTGTTTTGTGCATCTTGAGCTGGCCATTTGAAGAGTCCCAAACATGAGCGCAGACAACCTGACTCTGCTGGACAGCTTGCTCTTTGCCCCTCTCTGCGATGGCTGGAGCAACAACACAGAGGGAGCCATCTACCATTTGGGTAACACCATCCTGTTCCTGGGCTACATGGGAGGAAGTGGGGTCTACGGCTGCCTCTTCATCTTCAGCTTCCTGACCCCTGCATTTCTGTGTCTGACGCTGTGGGGCTGGTTGACGATGTGCAGCCTGGACGTCTTCATATGGAACCTGCTTTTGCTGCTCGCCTGCTCTGCTCAGATCTGCCACCTTTTTTACCGGCTGCTCCAGGAAGGCATATGCAGTGAGGAGCTGACCTCCCTCTACAAGGCAGTCTACCTGCCGCTAGGCGTACCCATCCATGTGTTCAAGGAGATAGCAAGTGCTTTTGAGAATAAGGTGGTGGAGCTGAAAGCTGGAGAGACATATGCTGTGGAGGGCAAGACGCCCATTGACCAGCTCTCCTTTCTGCTGTCTGGGAGGTAGGGTGTGTGTATGTTTTGGCACGATGTACAACATAATGCAAACCACTCCCACAGAGTAGAACAAGTGAAAATGGCAATACCACATTGTAAAATACTTAATTACAAGTGAAATCTAACTTTGAAGATTTTTTCTTAAATGTGAGGTGATTTGTTGCCACTTGGTATGAGGCGCCGAATGTAAAAATAACACTTACACTAGTTTTCTCACATTTAGCTGAATGTGACAAGTTTTCTCACATTCAGCTAAATGTGACAGTCTAAATGTAAATGTTAAATGTTAAATATAAATGTTAAATGTCTCGCCAAGTGTAAAACTGAATATTTAGTAGCTCCACAGCCTTGCCCTATTACAGCGCAGCACACAGCCCCGCCCAAGATGCTGAACTCAAATCAATGATGCTGACTCAAAGACCTCAAACACAGCCCCGCCCACACCTGACTCTGGGTCTGTGGGAATGGGAGGGAAAGGCTGTTGAGCTACTAAATATTCAGTTTTACACTTGGCAAGACATTTAACATTTACATTTATATTTAACATTTACATTTAGACTTTGTCACATTCAGCTAAATGTGAGAAAACTAGTGTAAGTGCTATTTTTACATTCGGCGCCCCATAACTTGGAAGCAGTGGAAACAAATTGAGAACACATATCTCACATTGTATGTGTATGGTTAATATAGCAAAAGTGTTGGGAAAGAGCTATGTTTTAATACACCCAGCAATTAGCATCAGTCTGGAGTCACTTTTATGGCCATTCAATGAATGCAAACCCAGTCTTTACTCTCTTCTCTTTTAGCTCTGTTTTTGGTCTCTAGCAGCTCCTATATATCTGGCTCTTTAGTCCTCTGAGTTCACAAGCTAGTCGATAGTTGTGTCTGTCGTGTGGTGCTAAGCAGGTTCGACACAGTAGGTTTATAGGGCTTTTTTTCAGCTGTGTCTGGAAATGATGCTGCAGAGCAGTGAGCCCGAAACAAAACAGTAAACTTGCATGTCAGTGTGCTTAAAGGCACTAAAATGCTCCACTGAGCTGAGGAAAATTCAGGTGATCATTCTCTGTGGGTTCATCTCTGTGACCCACTGGATAATAGAACTACAGGACGTAACTTAATTTGGCATTAACATGAAACTCTAATCACCCCACTCTGCTCTGCCCAGCACTCCCTCTCTCTGCACTGAAAAAAAGGACTCACCGGGTCTTTGGATTTACACAAATTATGCTAGTATATGCAACACAATTCATTCATATTTCCTCAGTTAACATAATTCAAACAAGTTAACCCCTAAAAAAATTATGTTGGTTTTACACATTATCATTGTGTGGGACCGATGTACACATTACAATGAAGTAAATCCAACAAATCTTTTTTTTCAGTGTTCCACTACGCTACGCTTTGCAACTCTCTGCCCAGATTTTTAGATTTTTCTTGTTATGAAATTATAAGAAATGAAAATGCAACAAAACTGACTAATAAAGCAGAAATAATTGGAAACATCTAACTGGTTAGAGAGGTCAATCCCACTCGAAACCTTTTAGAAGCTAATATCTCTGCACTGTTCAATGAGTCTGGGTCATACGAGGCTTCGACAGCACTTCTCCACATTAAGACAAGTTTTGGAGCAGATTTCTACAGCACATATATTTGAAAAAAGTTACATAATGTAGCTTTAAGTAAAATTACCACACCGAAAAGTGATGCCACAGTGTGCCAACACAACCTGGAGTACACTTTCACTCACTGCAGGAGGATGACAAGTTAAACCACTGGCAGTCAGCAAAAACACAGTGTTAGCTTCCTCTTAAGTGTCAAGAGTAAAAGTACACATTTTGCTGAGTGAGCCCTTTCAGAGTGTTGTTATAGCATAATACTGAATTATTCTGAACAAGCAAACATACTGTAATTCAGCTAATGATAACCTGTGAGATAAAGAAAACTGTTGTGTAGTAAAAAGTTAAATATTTACCACTGAAATGTAGTAGAGTATAAAGTAGTAATAAGTATCTTATAGTTATACTTCAGTTACCTGTACTTATAGTCAACATTCCTATGATGCTGTCTGAGCAAACTGAATGTTACATCACCATGTATTTCAAGACTACTTGTTGTGTTTTGCTTTTTTTTGCATGTCCACGTTATTTTGTGTGTTCACAGCTCCTTGTGTTTGGGAGTTTTGTGACCAAGAAGAATAATGATAGTTCTTACTTTCCCATTTAAATCACACAACATTACATTTTCTGGACACAGCCAGTAGCATGTTGTTGCAGATTTATCACAGAATATTAGGCTCTAACAGATCATTTGTACCACAGCTATAAACTGTGGTATTTACTGATTTAAATTACTCTTGTAGTGATATAAAAGCAGCCATTATTTTTATGAAATCTCCTGTGAACTGACTATTCCAGGACTGGATTCCTTTTCTGATTCCTTTAGACTGTTGGCAGACTAACTGTCACAGGAAATGTATCCACTTCATCCAAACATCCTCAGAGTAGAGCTGCATTAGATCTCACAGTCCTGGAGCCGACACAAGAGAAATATTGTAAACAGAGTATTTTTGTCTGTGACTCATCGGTGTGTTGTTCGTCTGCACAGTGCCAACTGGCTAAATGACCTCTTTGTACTTGGGACACGAGAGTAGACTCTCCTTGTACCTTAGATTATATATTTGTCGACAGCTCTGAGTGTATGAGCTAAATTTGGGACAACTAAGATGTCATTTTATATTTTCATCTGTCTTTATCTGATTGTGCATAAACCTTTCAGATTTGAAGAATCAGCAGCCGTGTTCAGTGTAGGGGAAAGCTTTCTACTTTGGAACCTGGCTGTGGAGAGTCTCTCCCATTCAGCCACAAGGACATCAAGTGAGGTCCAGCACCCATGCTGGGTAATAAGCCCTGGCTCACAACTTAGGTTTCAGTTTATCCCATAGATGTTAGATGGAGTTGAGGCCACTCAAATTCTGCCACACCAAACTTATGTCTTCACTGACCTGGGCTTTTGAAGAGAAGTCATGCACAGGAATAAGGAAAATTTAGCCGCACACTGACAAGTTCAGTGAAGAATTTTAGACTACAAATCAAAGAACTCCTAAATTCAATCAAATATTTAAATGCAAATAATAGGTTAAAACTACTTAATAACGTATACTGCTTAGTTAATATAGTATTATTGCTATCAGTGACGTGCGGTGAGGTTGACAGCTGGTGAGGCACTAATTCTTTTACAGTCAGATTTACAAATACAAATTGTCTGTTAACAGACAATGCGTTGTGTTTTATATCTCATATCAGCATTCTTCACACAAACGTGACCCATATTTAATTTGAGGTTATAATTTATTCCAGTTGAGCTTATTTCTAACTAGAAATAATAAAAGTTTATGGTCTTACCTTTACTTGTACATGAAATCCATTGGTTAGCTGGTATGTATTACAAACCCTTTTACCGTTCGAATCCAATATTAAAACAAATGTTTTCAATAAAGAAGATCCTTCTGGACAAAAATGTCCAGACTGTCTAAAATGTTTTGATTGAAAGTCCAGATTTGCGAATTT
>NW_018128281.1:115722-134112 GCF_001952655.1 Monopterus albus
TATTGAAAAAAATTCCTTCAACATCGGATTAGAACGGCAAAAGGGCCTACAACACACACCAGCCGACAAATATTAACATTTATTATATTTTATGGTTAAGATTGACGGGAGGCTCTGCCTCACCTGCCTCACCTGAGCGCACGTCACTGACTGCTATCACAGAAAACAGCAACATGCTCGAACCTGTTTCTGTACTGCAGCCACTCTGAACCAACTTTACAGACCTCTGTATCTCTCCTAATTTTAAGAGCATTTTTAGGTCAAAACAAGTTTGATAAATAATTTTCATTACATTTTAGGTAGGGACGAAAGGTTTTTACTTTTATCTTTTGCTTAAATGTACAGTACTCTGCCTATTTTCAGCCACTAGACGGTCTAGTGAAACTCAAAGCAAACTCACACCTGAAACCATTCATGCTCACCTTTATGTCCAATTTTGTTCTTAAAGCAGTTTAATAAGGGTCTCCTTCAGAGTGTTAGCATAAAGATTTCCTTAAAACAGAACTTAGTGGCCTGAACCAGAAAAATAGCAGCACAACATAATCCACATACTATATGCCACATTTTACAGTACAAGTACAGTGACATTTTTGCTTGGGACTTCCAAGGTGGAAATTTTTAAAGCTGGCAGTGTAAGTACCTTATTACCATAATACACTGCACCATAGCGTTAATTAACACTTATTGTTGTGTGATGTCTAAATAAAGACTTCTCTTGATTTAAACTACTGCAAACACCATGTGATTGTGACTTGCTGCTGATTTATGATAATCTATATCTATCTTTTAGATTTCAACTTTCACTTTAGAATTATGGGCAATTAGATTTCAAATTATATTTCATTGCTATATCCTTTGTAACTGCCTGTTCTGCTTTAAACATTAGCTGCTATCCTGGATAACAGAGGCAGGCAAAGACTTCAGTGTGGCAGAGATTTGTAAAGAACTATTTCTGGGAGGAGAGCTACATTTCTTTCTGCAGATGCTGGGTGACTGAAACAAAGCAGATTGCTTGCAGCACTGATATGACAATTCAAATCACACTCAAATAAGGCTCAAACAAACTGACAGTAATGTTTGATGTAATCCACTGATGTCTTAATGTGAAGTTTGCTGGATTATCTCAGCCTGTGGACATTGTTTCTGCTGAAGGAAGAATGTATGATGATGATGTAGTAATTGATGTACAGTATGTTGACAATGATGATGTAGTAAATTATCATTTATATGTGCTTAAAAGCAGAAGAAGAAACTTATCAATATATTTGAAGCTCCATACAGTTCAGTCTATCAACAGCTGCCCTGACAGAGATATTTATACTCCTTTTTACTGCCAACATCTTAGAGTGGATCAGCAAAGTACCCTCTCTGTTCTCATTATCATATTTTAACCTTGTTTCTGTCTTTGTCTTTTAGGATCAATGTATCTTTGGAAGGCCAATTCCTTCATTACATTCATCGCCACCAGTTCCTCGACTCTCCAGAGTGGGAGTCTCTCAGACCAAATGAGGAGGGAAAGTTCCAGGTACAGGGGCAACATGCGCTGTTTGACTTAGATTCATCAGGTGGCTAGAAACACTTATTCCAGGTATAGAAAAGGTATGTCATTACTGTACTCCCCAGGTGACTCTGACAGCGGAAGAAGACTCTCGCTATGTCTCATGGCGTCGCCGTCGCCTCTACATGCTGATATCAAAAGAACGCTACATTGCTCGCCTCTTCTCTCTCATGTTGGGCTATGACATTGCAGAGAAGCTCTACAACCTTAACAACAAGCTCTACATTAAGAGTGGCGTGCTGCTGGACATCCGCCTGCCCAGCCTCTACCATGTGCTTGCTCCCTCCTCGCAGGGCAGCGAGGGTGGCAGTGATAGTGGCTTCACCAAAGTTCAACAAACTGAACAGCAGCATGAAGACCAAGCTCTGGCCTATGAGAAGCCATATCTGCAGGGACCGAGGAAGATCCCCCTGGATGAGCCCCAGCCCCCCCGGCATGACCGTTATGAGCCCCCCTGGATGTCAGACCCGGAGCTGCCCTCTGGTGAGGACTCCACCAGCCTGGTCCTGGAGGACTTTGCTGATGTGGCGGGCTCATTAATGGATTATGGCAGTGAGAGGGATTATTTGAGGTAGAAGGGCAGGGTACTGGAGCTAATACACTGGGTCACCACTTAAGATACATGTAAGTAGATCACCTGGGTGGAGAGCGGCCTGGGGTGGTGTGTGTGCATGGATTGCTTACACTGCACAGTTCTCACTAACCTTGGCAATGGGACCAAAATCAGTATAACATTCATATTAATCCATCTGTCAGTCCATTATTTATACAGCTTGTCCTGCAGAGGGTGGTGGCGGGGCTGGAGCCAATTCCAGGTTAATATTTTTACATTTGGATTCACAGATTTATGATAATATTGCTGTTGCAGTGGTGAAAGTTTACTAGGTACATTTATTCGAGCATTTGGCACTGAGATAATGTGAGTATTTCTACTACATGGCAGACCATCAGTGTACTTTTTATCCCACTATATTTATTTGACAGCTGTAGTCAAGATACAAAGCATATAATCGTCTTAAAAATGATATTTTAATAAAATAAAACTTGATTAATTATTATCTACCAAATACATAAAGATATAAAGCATTTAAAATGAGATCCACCTCAAACACCTACAACTGCTTACATATTAATGGCCCAATAATAATAAATAATATAATATGTTACATGTTTACAAGTACAAGTGAACTGTCCCGTGGTCTTCATCATCATGATCAGTAAAATGTGCTAAAAAAAGATGACAGTCATGTGATCTCATCAGAAGCTCATATGAGATAGCAGCTGTTAAATGCTGTACCTGCAGAGGCTTCAGTAAGTCATTCCGATAAGTTTGCTTGCAACAAATAATTTGGACACTTGGACAGTGTTGGACTTAACCGTCCTGCATGTTCATTTCTGAGGAAGAGTCAAAGTCAGAACAACCTTTCAAAGTCATGAATATGCAAATGATAGTAGATCTGACGTCATCCGTGTTGTCCTTCATCCTCGTTCCTTGGTTGGTTTGTTGACCTCGTTCTGACCCCTCATTTGGTGATCTTGTCGCCAGGCAGATTTTGATCTGTGAAATTCTGAGAATAACATCCTGACCTTCTGAACCAGACGTTACACACCTACGTACGTCTTTGCAAACAGTTAGTTGTTTGCAGATTTAGGAACAGTGCCTCTGGCTCACGTCTCTTCTACTCTTGTGACCGGCAGCGTTGCTATGCAACCTGGCCTTGTTCCTGTTTGTGGTTTCCTGTCTGATTCTCACATGTCTCCTATATTCTTAAAGACAAGTGAAATGGTTAAAACAAAAGGAAATTATAAAGCATATGATACTGAGATAATCATGTAGATATATTTGCTAATGCAGATTATAATGTCCATCATAGAAGGCCAAGCATTTCATATAATGTTGATAATCTAAAGCCAAAACAATAAGACCTTATACCCTCATAACTGTTCTTGCAGACAGTCCAGTCATCTCAGTCTGCATCTGCGCACTTCCTGTTGTTCTGAGTCTGCACTCAGACACACGGCATTTCTAGTGCACAGTTCAAGCCATTATAAAGGTCAAGCAGATTAAACAATCTTTTAAACAGTTTTGCAAATACATAACATAGCACTATATTATTTTATCTATATTTTTATTTGCAAAATGATATCAGCTCTATGTGAGATATTCTCAGATGTGTGAACCAACTTCTGCTGTTCTGGTCAGTTTATTGTTTATTTATCTTGTGAGGATCTGCTGCTCTGGCTGCTTAGCCTTATGCATTTAAAAGTAACCACACATATTGTTAGTTTGTAAAATATGAAATACTATTTGACTGGATAGTCAGGTGCTGTTCACCTCGCTCTTCACACCCACCTGGCCTCCTCTCACCCTAAAAGCAGTCCTCACCCAATCACAGCTGAGGGATAACATTTCAGAGCTGGACAGTGTAGCCAGGGTAGGGCTTGGACTGCAGGGTGAAAAGTAACATTTTGAATGCATGGCTTCTACTTGTAGCAGAGTATATTTCCACTGTACTTTCACATAAGTAGCACATCCGAGTACTTCTTCCACAATTCCTGATTGAAGCTTTGGTGTCGACTCTGCAGGAGGTGATAGTGATGGGAACGTACTGCCTCGATTCCAGAGGGGCAGAGCGCCGCTGGCTCCCACTGACACACCCAAACTGTGAGAGCAGTTTCTCCTGGAAATTCTGCAGTATTTACAGTATGAACGTGTCACATATCCTCCTCTTCAGCCCTGACCATACGGACCCTGACTCCATGTAAATCACAGTTTATAAGATGTGAAAGGTAGTGTTGATATTTTGTAACAGTGGGCTTATACTTATCACTGTATCAACTTTATATCAAACAAATGAATGCCAAAAATGTACACGTTTTGTCTTGCTGCCTTATTAAGTGTTACAAAAATGTTAATAAGTGATTCTTTGTTAGTGAAACAAACAAACATGGTTTTCATCTAATATTTGATGTTTGAGTTGAACCTCACATGATTTGATGTCAAAAATTGATTCACAAATCATTTACACTTAGTGTTACACAGAGAACTACACTAACTACACACATTTAACTCTAGACCTGATTAAAAAAAATCACAGTGTGTCAACTGATGTGTTGTATGACTGCGTACAAGGAGGAGATAAGCATCATACCCAAATTTAGTTATGTATCGTTCCTTTGTCTCCACTCCAGTGTAGGTACATTTTCATGACAAAGCCTACACGTTAGCAGCACAGATTTTCTCCATTTCACTGTCATGTTTTGTTTGTTTAGTTTATTTATGTCACTGCACCACGGCTTGGTCCAGTGTCAGAAGTGTTTATTTTCTACAGGTGAGCTTGTTGTACTGATTGTCACAGCATGATGCCAAGTTTTATCTGAAGGACAACTTCTTCTTTAGTAAAATATGGGATGCCTGTAGACCATGTTTTTTAATATTTGTATCTAATGGAGTATTTACTACACATTTGTATACTGTGAATTTCCTTATTTGTCTGTTAGTCACTTCTAAAATAAAGAGATGGGATTAAAATGAAGAATTATTCTCAGGGGGGCAAACATTCTCCATGAAGCTTGTTGTGTGCGGTGAACTGTGTACTTCATATGACCACTTGAGCAAATCAAAGCACTTTGTGTTGTTAAGGTACAAAAGTTAAAAAGCATTTATCATAACGGTGACATGACAAACAAGACCACCACACACTGACTGCACATCGAAATAAAGACATTTTAACTTTTGTGCTGTGATGAATCAGTGGGCCTTTCATTTTTTTGTGGCCTATCAATGTATCAAGAGTGTTTTGTGTCACATTGCACAGATACAAAAGTGTGTTTGTATTTGTTACTAGCTAGGAGGAGCTCAGCTACCGGTACTTTGATGACAAGACACTCTGCACTATGAAAAATGATTTACCATACAAACATTAACAGGGATGTCTCTGCTTATTGCTAAATCACTAAAAATAGAACAGAGTGTGGTTTCCTGGAACAGATTTTCATCTCAAAGTTACAGTAGATCCCGAGTGTAAGGCCAGGTCATTAGAAACACTTTTCAGAGCTAAGAGGCAAAGAAAAACTTTTGTTTATTTTTTCATGGTTTCATAATTGTGGCAGTCATGATGTTAGAATATCAGTGGAGTAGCTAAATAACAGTATGACTAACCTGCATGTTGTCAGTCAGTAGCACAATGGGTCCAGATTACAATGTGGTTCTTTGGCTCCAGCCACTGAGATTAAACAGTTTCCTAATGTTAAACAAGGTGGTGAAAATGTGAAACTAACTTCCTGTTGGCATATATAGGTGACCACCTGGTTGATATTTCTTACATGCATCTTCTTAAGTAGATTTCTTTCTTTTCTCAGAAGATGCCACACACTTGCACAAAGTCATGTGACCATGGAGCTCTACGTCTGACGTTGAAGTTGTTGACACAAAGCGGCTCCTCTCGCCTGAAACACAAACACTGTCACTGTAAATGTGATTTAAAAATGTCTATTTTTTATGAAGAAAAGGTTTTGGTATTTCTGCTTAATAAAACAACCCAGATACAGCTGGCTCTGTAAAAAAAAAAAAAAAAGAGTGAAAAACACCCTTAAAATAATGAGAGTTTACGCTGTTTGTATTGAACCTATTCTTAAAGTTATGAACTGCAACTCTGCTAAATTTGATGCAATTTAGTTGAGGCACAACTATGCAGTACTATCAGTTGTTAAGCTTTGGAAAACCAAATATTCACATGCAATGCCCTTCTCAAAATGGCAACATAAGGTTGCACATCAATAACAAGTAGAGCTGTGGGGCAGTACCAGGGTCACTAGGGGGGAAAAGGTTCAAAACATTGGTTTCTGCTAAATTAACACTTAGATATTATATAACTATTGCACAATATTATAATACATTATATATTATACACATTATATTTCTCTGTACTTTGTCAGCGCTGCAGACAAGAACTCACAAAAAAGTGTTTCTGATATCCTGCTTGTAGATTTTTTATCCTTATAAAGTGGCTCAACAGAAGCTGTTGGAATTTCTGGACCTGTACAGAAGGATAAACTCTACCTGGAGAGGATGTGCAGGTGTATGTGTCATCCAGGGTGCTGTACCTGATAGATGGAAACTCGGACAGACAGACAGACTTAATGTGGATGTCTCCCTGTCTGTAAAACCAAGCTCCAGTGTTCTTCAGCTCAATGCAGTGGATCTCACACAGAGCCACGGGGTGAGCCAACACCGCCTTGTACATTGTCGTGGCTGTTTGCCTGAAATTCACACATATTTACACACGGCATAAATAATCTTGTGATAGCCCCACAAGATGCGACAAATGCATTCTTTCAGATAATATCGTTTTCTGTGTTTTTGGCCAAGCCTTGTTAGAACAAACTGGACCATACATTCAAAGTGTTGGGTCTTGTATCTCTTTGACATGTTTGCACCATTTTTCTTTTTAAATGCAAAATACATGTATGAGCGTAGTACCACAGGACTATAACTATACATACTATGTAGGCAACTAGAAAATTGTTTATTCATTCATTGATGCAATAAAGTAATCAAACAAACAAACAGGACAAAAAGAGTCCTCCTGAACTCAAGTGAACCTGTGCACAGGCACTTCTGCCACAGTGTTCTGCACCTGGAACATCGTCTTGAAATAAAAGATGCCCACTCACCTTTTCTGAAGAAAAAAAGAGAAAGCTTTTACAGTACTCACTATGTGATATGAATAAGGATTGTGGGCTAAATTAATTAACTGGGTCCTTTTGATTTTACATATCAGATTTGTGGGTGTTTGTGTTGATATCTGTGAGGTCACCCTAAAGAATAAAAGGACTTTCATGTCTTTATCACCATCTCAAATTCAGTCTTTGGGCATCTCTGAGCAAAGGATAAACAAACCATGGACAGTTTAGAAACAACACACTTGTGTTTTCCTTGTCATCCTCCATCCTTGTTGTGTTTTTATAATATTTAAAAGTCTAAACACAGGAAATCAAATGATCGTCTTGTTTTTTAAAAAGAGACAAAAAGCAGCAAATTCTCACAAATAAGCTCGATTCAAAAAATGTTTGACAGTTTTGCTTGAGAAATGAATTAAATGAATTGATTCTTTAAAAATATTTTTTGTTGACTACTTGATAAATTTTTAATTGATTAATTGAAGAGTTATTTGATGATGAGAGACCTGAGAGACCTTTTTATTGTCCTCAGATGGGGTAAACTTATGGAAAAGTGAAAAGGAAACAATACTGTGATGTTAGAGATGTAGTACTCACAGCTTGAGCCTCTGCTTTGTTCCCAGGTTCTCAGTTCTCAGTGTCACCTCCACCTCAGCGCTTTTATGCAGTGGAGACACCTCCAGCTGCAGTAGGATGTGATGAGCTGAGCAGGGGCACAGCAACCATGTGGGAAATAAACATCTATCAAAGGTTTCATTACACCTGGATGTCTGTCACAATTAAAGAAAGTGGATGTCTCTATTGACATCCCGACATATTATTTCAGAATAAGCAGCGATTAATTTGTTGTTGTTGTTCATTCAAGCTGCAGGAAACTACACAATCTTGGGTTGAATATACGTACAGTGCCTCAGCAAAGGAATATGAAGTCATGCTTTGTTCCATAAAGGCCTGGCTGTGGATGAATTATGGAAGGTAATGTATTCTCCATCAGTGAGGTCCAGGCACAGCCCCTATAAGTGTGGCTAAAACCAGCATATGAAGACATACACTCACCAGCCACTTTGTTAGGTACACCTGTATAATTGTATGCACTTCAGTGCAAACCTTCCACCTTAACAGTAGAAACTCTATGTACTAAAACTGGACAGGATTCAAACAAGGACCTGCAGCACGGGTCCTTTAAGCTCGTAATTGAGCCCACCATGCTACTGATCACACTGGGAATGGTTCTTCCAAGCACAACAATGTTTTTAAATTGTGTCCACATAACCATAGAAAGACACGTACACACACCAACACTCACCACAGAAAGGTGCCGATGAGGTGGTGAGAAGAAACAACTTCTGCTCTTTAGGAACTGGAGAAATGGTTATCCCACTGCACCCTGATAAACCTGAAACACACACACACACACACACACACATCAGATGTGTGATGGTCACAATGTACATCAAAAATCAGAAGGGCCCCATGTACATTAGCTGTGTCACTGCATGTGTGTGTGTTGTGTGAAGCTGCCAAAAGTGCCATGTGACGAGACCAGGCCGAGAGCCTGCGTGGAGCCTCACAGCATATCTACTGGTGATGCTGAGATTCAGCAGAGAATGAAACAAGCTACACACTTTTATCTTTATTCTTTTACTGGTGATGTTACATCTATCACTGTGATTGTACTTGTGTCTGTACCATTGCACATTTTTGCCTCACTCAGCTGTGGTTTTAAAAATCAAATGGATAATGAAAGGAAACAAATTAAATCAGATTGTCAGTTTAAAAAAATCACTTTGGATTAAACTGCTGTGAAACCCAGTAGCAGTAACAAAAACAGCAGAAGTATAACTGCTGCAGCAGTATTAGACTCAGTAGTAGCCAACATTAAACATACAATTGTAGCAGCAGTACTGTAACTTTAGCAGTAGGCCTTGTATTTCCCAGTGGTGGTAGAATCAGATTGTTTCCTTAAGTCAGGGAAGCGATACTATAGTGCAGAAATACTCTGTTACAAGAAATATCCCACATTCAAGAAAAAGTACGCACGTATTATCGTCAAAATACACTTCAAATACCAAATGTAAAAGTACTCATTATGCAGAAAGTCACGTTTTATACATTCATGTACACTAGCAGTCAAAGGCTGGACACACTTTCTCAATGGATTGAATGGGAAAGTGTGTCCAAACGTTGGACTGGTGTGTACACTGTACTACTGGATTATGATTATTGATGCACTAGTTCATCACATTTAATGTTGCAACTGGTAAAAACTGAGTGAATTTTAACTTCCTGAGATACTTAATAATTTGAAGTACATTTGAGTAGCTTGTGAATTTCAGATAAATAAATGAAGTTTTCAGATAAATGTAGTGGAGTATAACGTTGAATATTTGTCTCTAAAATGTAATGAAGTAGCAGAACATGAAAATACTCAAGTGTAGATTACTCAAAACTGTTCTTAATTATAGTACTTGAGTGAATCTACTTTCCACTACTGGCATTTTCTTGTATCTACTGTCCTAAATATTCAATAACAGCCTTTGATGTTTAAGACAGAGAAATCCGTGCAGAAAATAACAGCAGCTTATTAAAGGTATGTGAGCTGGATGTATAACTGCATGTTTGCCCACCTATAGTTGGACAAGTCCCCTTGAAAGTATCACAGTTCACACAGTTTCCCTTCAGGAAGTCCTCATAGCTAAAGCATGGAATCCCCTTCAGAAGGCACGAGCCATTCAGTGTGCTCATGTAGATGTGCAGCGCCCTCATGTGGTCACATATGACGTAGCCATACACTGGAAAGTAGACAAGAAATGACAATACACAGACACACTAAAGAAATCAAATGTCTAATTATAGCTATTTAAAAATGCCAGACTAATCATGTATAATTTATATTTTGATTCATGATGACACAGCACGTAGCCCGGGCTGTTCTTCAGAGGATTTGGCAGCAGCTGCTCTGTTACTGTTAGCCACCGTTTCTTAGGCGTCACTGAGTGCTGAACTTACTTGAGGCAAACCTGGAGTTGGCACATCCAGTCTGGTCTTTCCCTCCATTTAGAAAGAAGTCCACATGGCCGACAGGGATAGAAATGCCAAAATCTGATGCAGAGGAAACACATACCTAATGTCGACATTTTGTCCCATACTTCCATACTTCATCCATACTTCAAAAATATTATAAATAAATGATAATCATTAAAATAACTGAAAGGAAAAGCCACAAATCCTCATAGATCAAAAGCTGTTGAAAAGAATCATTAAAGGATTGAAACAATAATTTAAATAGTTGCAAAATCATTTTCTGTCATTTGAATAGTTGATTAATTGACAAATAATTCCAGATCCACATGTATATTCTATGTAACCAGTAACCGAAGCTGTCAAATTATTGTAGTGGAGTGAAAAGAACAGTATTATCCTCTGAAATGTAGTGAACTAAGAGAAAGTAGTCTCACAATCAGAGTCGGTGTGGATGGCATCGACAAACTGAGCATCCGAGGGGTCAAGCCGGTCAAAGGTGTCAGCTCTTTTAAACATGGGTCCAGCAGGGTCGAGGCCTGGACGACAAGGTTAGAGAGGCACAGCATTCCTTCAGTACTCTGAATGGTAGTTTTATAAAGATTACTCTATATTTCCATGTTCAAACACTTGAACTGTGGCCTTAACACAAATAGCAGCTTTTATGTTTGCATACAGAGTCAAAGCAACTGTTTCCAATAACATGAGAACGTCAGCAACATTTTTATTTCAGGAACGTGGGTTGTGATTTTGGTTTCATGGTCACAATCCTAAATAACACAGCTTGATCATTGTTTTGTGTGAATAAAAGCAGCTGTGTAGAGAAAGATGCACTGCAGCCAGAAGAGAAAGGAAGTGTTAAAAAAAAGAATGAAAAGAGGGGAGAGGAAATAAATAAACGAATAATCCTTTTGTTCACATTCTTACACAAACAACAGAAACAGTTGCAGAACTGACATCTTAACCCACACTGCTTGTCTTTCACCTGCCCTGCGATGAAAATGAAAGCAGACAGAAATGTACTCAAGAGTGTCTATGCATTTTCTAGTTGTGACAAACATCTTATAACCATTTGGTGAAATCCACTGGTAACAAGCAGGAATTGTTTTAGAAAGCTTATACTTGGTCCAATGATGGTTTAGTGATTGTTTTTGATAGAACTCCTATCACATATTTTTTTAAATAATGTTGTTCCCATTATGATAAAATTCCTTCCAGCTGCAGCTCGTGTGAATTTCACTCACAGTCAAACTCCACCAGCCTCCCCACTCAGATAAAAAGACCTGATGTAAACAAATGAACAGTGGTGCATTGTGCTGGGTGGTGTGTTCTGGGGATGGGGGGGGACTGTGCATCGCCACACAGCTTCAGAGTGGTGCTTATCACAATGGGGCTGTCTTGTTCATCTTCCAGGGTCACATTGACATATTCACAGGTGTGAGGCTCTGAGAGACCCATGGGCTGTGGAGACCTTCACTGTCTGGCCTGATGTTGTTATGACTCTTCTGTAGACACAGCAGCAGAACAATAACATTGTTCTATTGTTTCAGAAAATGAATTGAGGCCTTCAAAGAAAAGAACACAGTCCCTACAGTCAAACATGGTGGAGGGTAACTGATGTCTTGGGGTTGCTTTGCTGCTTCGGGCAGTGGATGTCTTGACTGTGTGTATGGCATTATGAAGTCTGAAGACTACCAGTGAATTCTGGGGTGCAGTGTAGGGTCCAGTGTCAGAAAGCTGGGTCTCTGTCAGAGGTCATGGGTCTTACAGCAGGACAATGACCCAAAGCAGACTTCAAACAGCCCCAGAAATGGTTTCACACAATGAGCTAGAGAGTTGTGAAGTGGCCAGCAATGAGTCCAGATCTAAATCCCATAGAGCTCCTGAGCAGAGATCTCACAACAGCAGCTGGAAGAAGGAACCCTTTAAATGAGACTGGAGCAGCTGGCAAAAGAAGAGTTGGTCCAAAATTCCAGTACAGAGGTGTAAGAAACTCACTGATGGTTACAGAAAGTGATTGATTTTAGTTATTCTGTCCAAAGGTTGTGCTTCCAAATGTTAACATGTCTGTGCAGATTCTCAGTCATCCAGGTCAAAACAGAAGACAACTTGTTATCCATCTAGAACTCTGTTTTGAAATCTCTACCCAAACAGTTCCACCCCAATTCACACCAGGACAATAGATGTCAACGGGTAACAACTCTCACCGATGCCAGACCCTAATGACTCAGCGATTAGATGACATGCTTGGCCAGCAAAGGACTGGAACTCCAATGACTCAGTCGATGGAGGACATTATTGGCCGTCAAAGGACTGAAACACCGCCCAGTGGGATAAATACCTCCTGCTCACCACTATTCAGGCAGAACTGATGAAGCCTCTTGCATGAGAGGTGAAACGTCTTCTACCTAAAACTACATCCAAATGCCTTCCTTTAAGTTTTTTCAGCATACCAAATGTTAAGTTGAGGGTGTCAGTAATTCTGTCCAGTCTGTTTTTGGAGTTTTGTGTGGAATGTATAAGATTTTTTTCTCTGATTTAAAAAAAATCCTAATGTAAACACAAGAAATAAAGATGAGAATACAAATGAATTTGTGATTGCAATAATTTTCTGGAAGAAGTGGAGCATTATCTGACTGAAATGCAGGGGTGACAATATGTTCGACCATGACTGTATCTAGGAGGATGATTCTTTAATATGACATAGAGCACAGGTGTAGCAGGACTGAGATCTCAGTCCTACTTGTCAGCAGAAGAAAACTCTATAACCAGATAAAAGTGTAGTGTTTTGAAATAAACTTTGGTTCAATCTTCAGAAAAGGCTGCCCTGATGCACCATAGAGATGACATAAAGGTGACCCAGACCCACCTGTGATTCGTCCTATCTTCCCCTCAAATAGAGTTCCTACAAAGCCAGCGACATGTGCCCCGAGACTGATCCCGATGAAATGGCAGGACTCTAATTTGCATCCACGCTTCTGTTGGACAAGACGGACATAGTCAATTTTATTTTCACCTCAGACAGTTTCTCTGGAGCTATTAGTTGACTGTTTGTTTTATTAAAGCAAAATAAAGACTGCCTCACTTCAGAGCAGCAGTGCTGTTTGTAGTGGTAGAAGCAGGGCTAGTTGACCTGCGAGGAGGCATACTTCTCATTCTCTGTAGGTTATAGTACACAACTACTGTATAACAGTATGTAAACTATACTTTTCCTATAGCCTCAGAGATCCACCAATACTCCCACCCTGCAATGCTTTTTCACCAAAAACGTCTGTTATTCAAATATTTTGCCAGAATAAAAAAAACTACTTTATTTGGGGTTGTGCATCTTTTGAAACTTCAACTTAACTAATGAAATCTGTGAAACTACATTTTGGCTGTATTACAGTACAAGCAAAGGCCCCAGATTTTGCAGAATCGGATTTAAGGTAATTCTACAGGATATTATGCTTTAATGGTACATCTAAAACCTGCACCTTGGTGACACTGTGGGAGCCCGTGTTTGGCTTGAAGTAGCTGTGTGTTCCTTACTAATACTATTTAAAGTTATAGGAGCAGAAGTAGGACTAGTGGGTTACTATACTGAAAAGATACAAGAATCCATTAAAATAAGATTAATCAATTACTCATTTCCCCTAAAAACATTTCAAACAACTTGGTCTAATGAAGGTGTTTGGCTTGGTTTGGTTGCCAAGGCAAAATAAAACCCCTTAATTACTCCTTGTTTCACATTTTCAGTCAAATATAACTATTAATTTGGCATATTACAAACTGCTTATGTAGTAATTCAAACCCTGCAAAATGGTGTAAATGTGGTTGTTCTTATAAAGCACCAGTAGCAACAGAAGCAACAGGAGGAAATGTAGAAATATACAGTAATTGTGAATAGTGGTTGACACTCTCTAGTGTTTGTCTCACCTGCAGCTGGTTGATGAGGACAGAGATCTGCACAGCCACCTCCTTGTAATTCTCCACCACCAGATTGTAGGCGAAGGAGGCGCCATAGACCCAGTCCACCACCAGCACGTTGACATCCTGCACCCTGAGGAGGGACTGCGCCAGCTCCTTCACCCAGGATGGCTTACTGCCCAGGGCTCTGAGGGGTGGGTGGGGTTGGCCCACACAGACAACAAGGATGACAACGCTAAGAATCATTAGTTTGTTTGGTTGTTTCCGCAATTAAGCTAGTATGAATTGACAGGTTTGATCTAGACCTGCCCCACCTGGTCTAGATCACCTGGTGTTCATAACAATTGTATTTATGCTTTCATAAGCAGAATAAAAGTTTCACAAATCTGAAACTTTTAAATAGTCTTTTGTTTCTCTGGGATAATTTAGTCTGGGTTTGGCAGGTATCAATGTTTGATGTGGTTGGGCTGGATCTGGTGCAGTGTGGTCTAGATGGGCACAGTGAAAGCACCTTTTTCATGGCCTCACCTGTATCCATGGATGATGATCTTGGTCGGGAGGGAGATGTTGAAGTGGGAGGATTGGTTGGTGAGAGACTCCTGGGTGAACGTTTGTGCACAGTCCATGTTTCTTCTGGTCAGCAACAGGTAGTGAACCTGCAGCTTGGCTCTCCACTGGCGATACTCTCGCCACGTGGTGTTATTGAGATCAGCACATTCATCATCTCTCTGCCTATCCTCCACACCTGCTCCATTAAAAGGTCATATTTCATGACCGAGTGACTCGGGTATCATTAAATGTCCACTCACATAATCATACAATAAAACATTAAATAAAAGCTGATGATGATGACACAACAAAATGTTACATAGCACACATAATTACTAGACGAGACAGCTAACAGGGGGCCTTGTTCTGCAGGATCAAAACATTCACTTTTGACTTTTCAGTACATTTTACTGATGATACTTTTTAAAAGTTGGGTATTGTAATAGAGTACTTTTACATAACTCTTTTACTTAAAACATAAAAGCCATCCTTTATTGTTCTAAATCATGTCAAATTTACAAAAGTAGTTCTTCATTATTAAACTGAATAGAGTTGAATGATTCTGTAATCAGCAGGTAGTCATGCAGTGTTAAGTAACAGTATTATAGTTCCCTCAGGAGTTTTACAGAGGATCATAACAAAGCTCAAGTCCTTCTTTTCCTCCCCTTCAGCTAATTCTATGTGCATGTTTGAAACTGTTATATGGGGAAAAAAAAAGCGATAGAGAAGCAGAACTTTCTTTCAGTCCACTTACCCACGACCAGCGATGTGATGTAGGCCGTCAAAACACAGAGGAAGACCGTTTTGGGTTCCCAAGACATCTCTGCAGTAACAGAGAGGTGAACAAAGAGAGCATTCGTCTCTAATGGTGCTCAGCTGCTTTGTCTAGCCTCAGATTTGGGGTTTGAGATCAGCTCTTGTTCTGAGAAAATCCCAGCTCTGTGCAGTGCTGTAGCTCTAACAACCACTCAGCCTGAAACCAGTCAGGAATTTGTGTAGAGCAGTCCAAAAACAATTCTTTCTAATGATCCTGGAAAAATTGGCTAGGGTTCTTTTCTTGTAAAGCTTCACTTTCAGTCTGACTGTATCCACAGCAAACCTTTTCCCGTCCATTCACTCTGACATCACATTTGACAGTGGGTGATTTGTTTATCTCATCCTGCCTGGGTCTGTACAGGGCCAACAAGTGGATCTGTGGCCTCACTGGTGTTCAATGGCTGTTTGCCATGACACACTGGACTCTGGCCTGGCTGCCCACCAGTTTGTGTGTGTGTGTGTGTGTGTGAAAGAGAGAGAGTTTGATTTTCAGATAGTGAAGGGAGGTCACGCTGTTGACACTGGGGGAAATTATTTATCAGCTGATCAACTGTTCCAGTATCAATGCTCTTTGTAAATAAGCTTAAAAATGCTCTGAATTTATTTCACTGTTTTAACCTGTTAAATCAGCTTGTGTTCCACTGTTTTCTTACTTTCTCACTTCCAAATGGTTGTGAAATCAGTGAATCATCAATCTCTGACTGCATCTTGATTTAAAATATCGCGTACTCAACAATGTTAATCCTTTAATAGGAAAGTGGGTCAAAGGTAGTGACATTACATGTGACACTAAGATTTGAAACCTGTGTTGAGCAGAGGGTGTGTTCCTAAATGGAGCCTCACTTTAAAGCTTAACTTAACCGTCATGTGACAAATGACAAACAAGGCCTTGTTTTGCCAGAATTATATGAATGATTTGTTTTGCCTACAAGTAGATCGAGTAAAGGCTCATTCACATGGATGATATCCTATGGAAAGCCAAATAGGCCAAATACCTGTGAAATTTATGCCTGGAGCCACGCGTTGTTTGCACGTACTCTACATGTTGTTTACGCATAGACAACACGTTGATGTGGTAAAAAATACAATATTGATGTCTAAAGTACTTGCCAACTACTCATTAAAAACGTATTGATGAGGAAGCAGTGTCCTCATTTCTCAATGGCTGCTGACAAACTCAGGTTAAAAGATTTCTGCAAAACTCAGTGGGTGCCCCTGTTCAGCAGTCTTACCTACCTTCCAGTAGAGGTCACTGTAGCAGCACAGCCACGTCCATTTAACTGTAGTATAACTCCATAGTAAAAATTGTGCTAATCAGAATTAAAAAATACAACTAGAAATTAATTAAGTATATTGTTGTTTATGAATGCATGACACAAACACACATGTTGTGTTTTCATTCCTTGTGGGGACTTTACACTGACTTACATTCAATTCCTGTAGACTTATTCTAACCTTATCCATAACCACTACTTACCTAACACCTAACACCTACCCTAACACTTATCCTAACCCTAACCTCGCCCTAAAATTTAGCCATGTTTCCACCCTAAAATCCAGTGATTTCCTTGTGGGGACCAGCCTCATAATGTAACTAATACAAAGACCCACACACACACACACACATATTGTCAAAAGGACACAAGCTCAGTCACACACTGAGGAGGGGGTGTGTCACCCAGGCCACCTATGAATATCATAGATAATTGTGAGACTCCTATTAGTCCCTCCCGGCAAACTGAACTCACAGAGTGAGTGCCGGTCTCAAGTCAGTTCCCTTATATCAGCGTATATACCACTTTATCTTTTGGTTGTGTGTAGCTGCAATGGCTCCCCTGCCGAGTAGAGCTAAGCACTGCAACGCCAGAACCTAATCACCACATAGAGGAAGGGGTCTCTTACCTTACTCCCGGTGGGGAGCCCCGGACCCGGATGAGGTGTGTGAAGGAAGCAGCAGAATAATCCAAATTAAATTTAAAAAGTTTAATAAAGAAGTTAAAAGGTTACAAAATGGAGTTTCTGAGATACAAGAGTAATGTGAATTGAACTAATACAATTTGGAACTATTTCAAAATGCAGGCGTTCTGCCTGAAACGGTCTTCTTCAGCCACGAACTTCTCCTCAGGTGAAAACCAAAGGGAAGCCCTCAAAAGCTATCTCTCCTGCTGCAACACTCCTCCTTTTAAGGCCTCCAACTCCATCTCTAGGTGATGATGACTCCATGTAGAGACGACTTCCTTCCTCATCCGATGGATCAGGCAGCCTCAGATCCTCTAACTGTCCTTGTTATTATGCTCACAAAAGATAACACTTCAAAACACTTCATTGTGTGGTGAAAGGAAACTCCTTTCTTTTATTGGATGCTTAATGGCATCTTACTTTTTTTCTTTTAGGTTGTTGATATGATATTTTTGGTGCCTCTTGGCAGATATAATTAGAATTACTGTTCAATGGAGAAGCGTCTCCTCTTAGAGGTTATATTCCTTAATTACACCCCTGTTTTAAAGCTATTTCTGATTCAGCTACAACTATGATAAAGATGAAAACTGCACGTTATGCATACGATATAACTTCATTGTACCACTTTTCATTGGATTGTTCAAAGTAGTTTCTTTTTAAATGATGCTGTTCACCTCCTGAAACAACAGACAATAGTTGGCAGCACTTGTTGGTTTATAGCAGGGGTGTCACACTCAATCGTACAGGGGGCCAAAACTCAAAGCACCCTTTAGGTCACGGGCCGAACAGGATAAACATTTATTGAACAGACTAAAACTAAACGTTTTTTGAACATAAATATGAATCAAAACAGACAGGATACAATATTATTCTAAAATAAATCAACTTAAAATCAC
>NW_018128281.1:135602-147033 GCF_001952655.1 Monopterus albus
AGCGCCCCTGCCGCTGCAGCCCGGGTTCATTACAGGATTGCGTCAGGAAGGGCATCTGGCCTAAAGCACATGCCAAAGTTCAACATGCAAATCCCCAGTGTGACGACCCGCTGTGGTAAGTATCTTATTTTAACATAAAATAAAAGGAAAAAAAACTTTATTTAAAATCATGGGAAATTACTGTACTTACTGTATATAAGATGGTTATTTTCCATAATTTTTTGATAATTTTCTGTCACGCCAGCTGCCAGAATTTTACTGTTTTTATGCTTCTTTTTTTACAGTGTTTGGTATTTGACAGTTGCCACTTACATTACAGTTTCATGCCGTCATTTGGCAAAACTAAAAATTTAAATCCCTGTCTTCAGATTTATACTGTATTATCAATGTTATTTTCACAGAATGAGACAAACATCTTCCTACATTTTAAATGTGCTTCAGCAAAATATGAAGATGAATAATGCAGAGAAAGACAGGTTTTACCCTCCAGACTCTTCAGAAACTCTGGTTGTACATGTTTGTCCAGCAGTCGGATCTCAGCCATTTTCTCTTCCTCCAGCAGCAGCTTCACCAGGCTCTTTCCCAGGAATCCACAGGCTCCTGTCACCACACACACATCACCCCTCAGAGACATTGCAGGGTGATTCTCTCTGGGTATCGGGGACACACACAAAACAAAAACCCAAACAAAAAAACCCCAATCCTGTGCAAAAGTCTTTAGAGGGCTCTCAAGAGCCTTTGTAAAAGGAAATCTCAAAGTGACAACAAAGAATACAGCTGTTGGAAGTTTCGTTTTCAGTGTGTAAGAGGACAATAGCATCTCCTGCCGTCCCAGCCTCAGCCCTTCTACCTTTTATAATCTTGGAAATGTTCCTTGAAAAAACAATTCATTCCCCCAACGCAGTAAAGGCGTAAGGATGTGTTACTTCATGATGGACTGTGGTGGTTTGTGGAGCCAGACAGTCAAGGACAGTTGCTATAACCTTCTATTTAAAAAGATAATGTAAATACTCAGGAAAACAATAAGTATCTCAGTACTGTACTTGAATACAATAGCTGAGTAAATGTTCTTTGCATCACTATTCATGTACTCTGTCGTTTCATTTTGTCTACACTGTGTGTACAGCCCAAGTTAAATCTTTAACTTTACACATTTATAATTTTTTATTTATTCAAATACTGTACAAACACTTGTGCTTCATTTGAGCAATCCCATTTTATGCTCATTTATACTTCACTGCATTTCAGAGGGAATGCATCTACTTCTTACCTTTTAAGAACACTTTGTAAAATTTTAATCTTTGTCTTCAAAGTGAGCTGAAACAACTGAAGACAAAATGGCATAGCTGCTGGGATGTGACTTTACATGGTCAGAACTCTTTAATGCTTGGCTTAGAAATTCAGATGAACAGTTTTACAGGGTTCCTTCAAAAAGGCAGACGAGTATATTGGCTCTGTGTGTCAGTAAAACACGCTCCAGAGGGAAGCTCAAGGTTAGATGTGCTAAATAAAACAAAGTTTGACATCTCAAAGTGATATGGGTCCACCAGATGGTCCGATATGTTTTCCATTTCACAGTGATGAATTTCAGCTGGCCTTGGTTTCCTCAGTAAATGGTACACTGGGTCATATAGCTGTGTGCTGGAAACTCTGAGTGTTGTAGGGTTTTTCTGTGAGTGTCACCTTTTGCTTATGGGCACTGCCTCTAACCTCTGAGTTCTTACCATACACACTTCAGTTTAAGCAGGAGCCCAAAACATTGTTTCTTGGTGTTAAGTAACAGTATTATAGTTCCCTCAGGAGTTTTACAGAGGATCACAACAAAGCTCAAGTCCTTCCCCTCCCCTTCAGCCAACTCTGAGTGCATGTTTGAAACTGTTATATGGGGGAAAAAAAAAAAACAATAGAGAAGCAGAACTCTTAACTGCAGCCCATTTACCCACCACCAGCAGTGTGATGTAGGCCGTCAAAACACACTGTCTGCAGGAACAAAGAGGTGAACAAGGAGAGCATTATTTTTATTATGTCTACAGAAAACATATTAGCTGTTGCAAAGTAACTGTATATGAACATCACCTCTAGGACACAGGGCGATGCGTATGAAAGGTCGAAGCATCGTGCACAGAATGTCCAAAAAGAAACAGGCTACATAGAGGAGACAGAACGGCAGTGGGAGCTTCTCTTGAATGCTGAAGCCCAGAGGTGACATCAAGACATGGTTAAGGTCCGAGTAACTTATGGGTGGTGTGTCATCAGAAATGAAATACAACTTTCCTCCAATAACATTTCTCTTTTGTGGATCTTTGAGGCAGCGAGCTGCTTGGAGGTGAGCCACAGCTACGTTGCCCACATAGACAGGATTCACCCTGGCCTCTGCTCGAGAGGTACGATACAAAACATTTTTGTTTCGGATCCCGTCACGCATATGGCCCAAAAGGAAGTGACTGTCCTCCCCATAGATGTACATGGGCCTGAGGGCGCAGGTGGCCAGTTGGCCTCCATTTTGAAGCACCTCACTGTTAGCCTGCAGGGTTCTCTGCTCAGCCTCCTTTTTGGTCTTGCTGTAGGAGAACTTCAGAGTGCAGTCGTAAACTGTGTCCTCACTGCCATAAAATATGGGTTCACCCCTGGAGTTTGGTCCCATCACTTCAATGCTGCTGGTGTAGATGAAGGACGCCACATTCTCTTGAATACATGCCTCTAGAAGCAGCTGTGTTCCTGCATAACAAAACACTAGAGTTTGCCAGAGTTCATGTAAGATAAATATAACCTTCATTTTCTGTCAGTGCAATCTCAAAGATAGGACAAACCTTTTTTTCCGGTGACATCAAGAAAGGCATCAGATTAAAATGAAGACTAACATGTGAGACCTCCTCCTGTTCTGCATTGGGCCATTTTAACATTCAGGTCAAGGACTGTAGTAAAAAAATTAGAAAAGCTACAAGAGCTGCTGAATCAGTTATGCTAATAAAATAGAATAATAAAATATAAATACTGAAAAATTTGGAAGCGGATTTAATCACAGACCCATAATAGAATAATAATTAGAATATGTTCCAAACGTTTGGTTTCACCGTCATAAATTTATCACTCATTTCATGGGAAGCTGAAGCTGCTGAACTCGGCGTCCTATCAACTATTACTCAAAGGAAAAGAGGAACCGATTTACTGAAATATAGCTTAACGTTCTGTTGGTAAAAACTGCCCAAATGTTGCAAAACAATAGTCAGTGACATGAATAACTTCAGGTGAAACTCAGTATAATGTTGTACTTGAAACACTTAAAAGAAATTATAGTGCAGGTTCAAACAGAAATGCTGAAAGAAGTCAAAGTGGCAGTTACAGCAAAAATTGTTGATAGGAATTTAAATGTAAATGCTGAATAATTTAATAAAGTATTGTTAAGATGTACACACTCACAGGAGTCTTTAGAGTAAAGTGCTTAAAGGAGAACGTCATTTGAAGTGTAAGCACTAAAAGATGTTAGTTTACATCATGTCATATGTAAAGAAGTTAATGTCAATTTAAATATAAGCAGTGAAAGCAGCTGAAGTGTCAACCACAGTAAGCGATAAAAGCTGTTCAAAATGTCACTAGCAGCCTAATGTTCTGAAGAAGGTTAGTTGAAGTGCTAGTACTGAATAGAGCTGAAGCATCAGCAAGAAAGCAAAATATCTTCAACACTGAGTCAAGAAGGTAAAATAATTCAAGAATTTTATTATATGTGGGAGTGAGAGAAGTGTGTAGTGGATTAAACTGACAGCCTTGCCTTTGACATTGACCCCATAAATCTCACTCCACTTCACAGATTCAGTCACGTCAATGATGGCTGCAGTGTGGAAGACGACCGATGCACCTCGACAGGCTTCTCTCACAAAATCACAGTCCCTGATATCGCCCTCGAAAACATTCAGTTTTGTGTCACTTCTACAATCTGACACAAAGCAAATCAAGAATAAAGTGTCATCAGTTAACACAAAATAAGACACTCAGTTGTCAGTTTATTAGGTACACCTCTCTCAAACTAAGTCAGTCTAATCCAACAATCCTGCAATAAATCCTCCTTCATGAAGGTGATTAATTTGAGTTTGTGCTGAATTGAACTGTATTCTATTATTTTGTCAAATGAAGAATGGATGTTTGTGAAACTACAATGAATGCTCACTAATATGACTTTACATATTTTCTAAAATTAGCAGTATATATTGTCAGTGGGGTCTCTGATGGACTAGTGGCTAGTGTGACGACCTGCTGCAGCCCGGGTTCATTACAGGATTGCGTCAGGAAGGGCATCTGGCCTAAAGCACATGCCAAAGTTCAACATGCAAATCCCCAGTGTGACGACCCGCTGTGGTAAGTATCTTATTTTAACATAAAATAAAAGGAAAAAACCTTTATTTAAAATCATGGGAAATTACTGTACTTACTGTATATAAGATGGTTATTTTCCATAATTTTTTGATAATTTTCTGTCACGCCAGCTGCCAGAATTTTACTGTTTTTATGCTTCTTTTTTTACAGTGTTTGGTATTTGACAGTTGCCACTTACATTACAGTTTCATGCCGTCATTTGGCAAAACTAAAAATTTAAATCCCTGTCTTCAGATTTATACTGTATTATCAATGTTATTTTCACAGAATGAGACAAACATCTTCCTACATTTTAAATGTGCTTCAACAAAATATGAAGATGAATAATGCAGAGAAAGACAGGTTTTACCCTCCAGACTCTTCAGAAACTCTGGTTGTACATGTTTGTCCAGCAGTCGGATCTCAGCCATTTTCTCTTCCTCCAGCAGCAGCTTCACCAGGCTCTTTCCCAGGAATCCACAGGCTCCTGTCACCACACACACATCACCTCTCAGAGACATTGCAGGGTGATTCTCTCTGGGTATCGGGGACACACACAAAACAAAAACCCAAACAAAAAAAACCCAATCCTGTGCAAAAGTCTTTAGAGGGCTCTCAAGAGCCTTTGTAAAAGGAAATCTCAAAGTGACAACAAAGAATACAACTTTTGTATTCTTGGAAGTTTTGTTTTCAGTGTGTGAGAGGATGACAGCACCTTCTGCCGTCCTAGCCTCAGCCCTTCTACCTTTTATAATCTCTGAAATGTTCCTTGAAAAAAGTAATCACTTCCCCCAAGGCAGTAAAGGCGGAACAGCGCTGCTACTTCATGATGGACTATGGTGGTTTGTGGAGCAAAACAGTCAAGGACAGCTGTTATAACCTTCTATTTAACTGGGAAAAACATAGTATTAAAAGGCTGAACAGACTCAGCATGTGATAGAGGAGAAAACCAAGACATGAGCTGAGTGTTATTGGGTCCATTTTACAGACATCTTTTACATATATGAAACGAATGAGATGAAATAACTGATACTCAGTGGTAGAAGTAATACGACCTTTAACTTAAGTAAAGGTTGCAGTATGTGAGGCGTGTTCTTTTTATATTGAAAAGAGAAGACTAATAAGAGGATATATATTTCACAGTGTGAAATTTATTATGCATTAACGTATCAAAATTAGCATGTGCACATGGATCTTCACTGTTTAGGATAAACAGAAAACACTGACCTCAACTTAGTGGTATACAATATTTGTATTAAAAGGTGCTACTATCTAATTGGTCCAAAACTGTTGGGGACATTGCTTTCCGTTTCACTTAATTAAAACTGTTCTGCCTGCGTGTGTGTGTGCATAACTGTTCTTCCTTTGAAGCTTTCTCATCTACGTCTAATCTATTTTAATAAACTTGGAGCCTTACCGTACCAAGACTCCTTTGGGTCCACCGGTCCAGAGGAACGATAAGTAACTATGAGCCCCCTTAGCTACAGCCATAAATCTAATGAAATTCAGTAATTTAGTGGACAAGACTTATGATGTTGCATTAGTGTTTCAGTGACTCACACAGCAAATATTTGACCAGTGGTTCAGTGACCACATAGGGTGATATTCATAACTATATAAACATAACTGTGACATATAAGTATGTAAACTTATGTGTGCTATAAAATAAAACCATTCTTAAGTGCATAAAATAAAAATTACCCTAACAAGTACTACAAAAGAAACTTCATTGACATGTACACACACATTAACCAGCATTGCCAAAGTAGAGCTAGGTTTAACGTGCTGTCGGGCAGTTCATTCTATAACTATTCATATTTTTTAAATGAGCTGATGTTTTACCTAGAATCCAACAAGCAACCAACAGCTACCAGATAAATACAGTGAGGTACCCATTCCCTCTGAAATGCAATGAAGTATAAATGAGCATCAATGGGATTGCTCAAATAAAGCACAAGTGCTTGTACAGTATTTGAATAAATAAAAAAGACAAATGTGTAAAGTTAAAGATTTGACTTGGGCACAAGGTGCTGCACACACAGTGTAGACAAAATGAAAGAGTACATGAACAGTAATGCAAAGCATATTTACTCATATTGTATTAAAGCACAGTACTGAAATACTTTCCATTTTCCTGAGTATTTATGTTATCTTTTTAAACTGCTATATGTACATACAGTACATGCAATACAATGTGCAACGGGTCAAAGGTCAAAGTGTTTATTTGTCATATGCACAGTTAGGAAATGTATTTTTCTGTACAATGAAATTCTTACTTTGCCATCCACATAAATGCCACACAATACAAATGAAATATAAAGTGAAATATTAAGTAGTATTGGTTAAACAAGCATAACTGACACAGTGTTTATTGTATTGTTTATTTGCAGTTTTTACCGTGATGTTATATGCAGAGTAGACAGTATATGTTTTGATCTTGCTACGACCTCTTCATTGACTATGGTTTAACTCGGTGTTAAGTCAGAGTATCAACACGCTGCACAAGAACACTAAAGCTACCATAGCAGACAGTGATGCAGCTGGTCAAGATGCTCTCAATGATGTAGCTGTAGAAGTTGCTGAGGATCCTAGGTGACATGCCAAACCTCTTCAGCCTCCTCAGGAAGTACAGCCACCGTTGGCCCTTCTTGACCAGCTGTGTGGTGTTAAGTGTCCAAGTGAGGTCCCCACTGATGTGGATTCCCTGGTATTTGAAGAAGCTCACCCTCTCCACTTTAACCCCCTGGATGAACAGTGGCCGATGAGATCTCCTCTCCTTCTTCATGTCCACTATCATCTCCTTCGTCTTGTCCATGTTGAGGCTGAGATTATTGTCCTTGCACCATGATCCCAGACTGCCCCCCTCCCTCCTGTAGGCTGCTTCGTCCCCGCCAGTGATGCGACCTATCACTGCGGTGTCATTCGCAAACTTTAGGATGATGTTGTCTTTGTGGGAGGCGACACAGTCGTGGGTGAACGGGGTGTAGAGGATGGGACTGAGGACACATACCTGTGGGGTGCCAGTGTTTGTAGTGATGCCGACTGAAGTCCTATTGCCAATCCTGACAGTCTGGGGCCTGCCAGTCAGAAAGTCCAGGAGCCAGTCACAGAGGGTGGGGTGCAGACCCAGTGTGGACAGTTTGTGTGGGATAACTGTGTTGAAGGCACAACTGTAGTCAATGAAGAGTATCCTGATGTAAGAATCTTTATTTTCCAGGTGAGAACGGGAATGGTGGAGGGCAGCCACGATAGCATCTGAGGTGGCCCTGTTGGCCTAGTAGGTATACTGCAGGGGGTCCAGGGTGTCCGGTATACTGCTCTGGATGTGGGCTAGCATCACTCTCTCAAAACACTTGATAATGATTGGGGTGAGTGTCAGGATCGGCATGTAAAGCTGCTGATAATGTCAAGGGGTGAACTCAATTATAAGGCCAGACGAGGTTTAGCAGAACACCGTCTCTTTAAACATGATTTATGATAAATGTGATGCTACTTTTGCTACAGCTTGGTCTATGCTTCCTCTTTTTGGATTAGTTTTGCCTCATCACCTTTCAGCCATTATTCATTCCACCTGCTGCTCATTATCACTCATTATATATATACACCCTTATTTCCGCTTAGTCCTCACTGGATCATTCTCGACTTCACGCCTACATGTACAGAGTTTTGTGCCAGGTTCTCTCGCTTCTGCCATGTCTCTTTCACGACTACACACCATAAGATTATTCCTGCATTCACCCAGTATTTCTGCTTTTGGTTTTGCATGGTTTTTTTGTTTGCTATAGCCCCTGTGATATCTCCTGTTGTTATGAGTTGTCACTTGATGCTACCTTTGGCATCTGCAGAATTTCCCGATCTCCCTGTAACATACTGCTCCTGAGTGCTGTGTCCGTCCTCACCAGTTAAGAATCCTGATCTCCTGGTAACATGTTGAGCCAGCATGCACTGTTTGTCATTACCTGCACTCGGAAGCGTGCTGCTTCCGAGTGCAGTGTTGGTCTTCATATCCATTACTGCATTCACTTGTGACTCACTCTGACTCTTCGAACCTCTGCTGTGTGACTTTAGTGTCATCTGTGGCACTCCTGTGTGTATCTGTACCGTCATTGGCATCCACATCATCTCCCCCAAATCCTCTTCAGTGTCTCTGAGATTCGGTGGGTTACCTGCCACCACTTGCCGACTCCCGGTCCTCTGGTCCTCCTGGTTCTTGCCTGACCTGCCCCCAGTTCCCTGCTGCTCATCCTGCCAGCCAGAAACGGCTCAGCCTCTTGCCACCCACCATAAACACTGTTATTTAATAAATTCTTTCCTGGTTTCAAACCCTATAAGGTCTGCTTGTTTGGGTCCAAATCACACACACCCTGGCTACTTTTAATTGATGAATGAATACCGTTGCAGATTTAAAGTACTGCAGAAAATGTTTTTGAGAATTTTTCTGTCCCAGCTGCATTTAGCGTGTTTCTTCTGTTTGCAGCAATTCCTTGTTTGAGTATGTGGACACGGCAGAGTTTCTGTCCCCTGAACAAAATCAGCATTATGAGTCAATTATTTAAAATACCTTTTAAGACCACTGTATATCCCAATCCTGTGCAAAAGTCTTTAGAGGGCTCTCAAGAGCCTTTGTAAAAGGAAATCTCAAAGTGACAACAAAGAATACAGCTGTTGGAAGTTTCGTTTTCAGTGTGTAAGAGGACAATAGCATCTCCTGCCGTCCCAGCCTCAGCCCTTCTACCTTTTATAATCTTGGAAATGTTCCTTGAAAAAACAATTCATTCCCCCAACGCAGTAAAGGCGTAAGGATGTGTTACTTCATGATGGACTGTGGTGGTTTGTGGAGCCAGACAGTCAAGGACAGTTGCTATAACCTTCTATTTAAAAAGATAATGTAAATACTCAGGAAAACAATAAGTATCTCAGTACTGTACTTGAATACAATAGCTGAGTAAATGTTCTTTGCATCACTATTCATGTACTCTGTCGTTTCATTTTGTCTACACTGTGTGTACAGCCCAAGTTAAATCTTTAACTTTACACATTTATAATTTTTTATTTATTCAAATACTGTACAAACACTTGTGCTTCATTTGAGCAATCCCATTTTATGCTCATTTATACTTCACTGCATTTCAGAGGGAATGCATCTACTTCTTACCTTTTAAGAACACTTTGTAAAATTTTAATCTTTGTCTTCAAAGTGAGCTGAAACAACTGAAGACAAAATGGCATAGCTGCTGGGATGTGACTTTACATGGTCAGAACTCTTTAATGCTTGGCTTAGAAATTCAGATGAACAGTTTTACAGGGTTCCTTCAAAAAGGCAGACGAGTATATTGGCTCTGTGTGTCAGTAAAACACGCTCCAGAGGGAAGCTCAAGGTTAGATGTGCTAAATAAAACAAAGTTTGACATCTCAAAGTGATATGGGTCCACCAGATGGTCCGATATGTTTTCCATTTCACAGTGATGAATTTCAGCTGGCCTTGGTTTCCTCAGTAAATGGTACACTGGGTCATATAGCTGTGTGCTGGAAACTCTGAGTGTTGTAGGGTTTTTCTGTGAGTGTCACCTTTTGCTTATGGGCACTGCCTCTAACCTCTGAGTTCTTACCATACACACTTCAGTTTAAGCAGGAGCCCAAAACATTGTTTCTTGGTGTTAAGTAACAGTATTATAGTTCCCTCAGGAGTTTTACAGAGGATCACAACAAAGCTCAAGTCCTTCCCCTCCCCTTCAGCCAACTCTGAGTGCATGTTTGAAACTGTTATATGGGGGAAAAAAAAAAAACAATAGAGAAGCAGAACTCTTAACTGCAGCCCATTTACCCACCACCAGCAGTGTGATGTAGGCCGTCAAAACACACTGTCTGCAGGAACAAAGAGGTGAACAAGGAGAGCATTATTTTTATTATGTCTACAGAAAACATATTAGCTGTTGCAAAGTAACTGTATATGAACATCACCTCTAGGACACAGGGCGATGCGTATGAAAGGTCGAAGCATCGTGCACAGAATGTCCAAAAAGAAACAGGCTACATAGAGGAGACAGAACGGCAGTGGGAGCTTCTCTTGAATGCTGAAGCCCAGAGGTGACATCAAGACATGGTTAAGGTCCGAGTAACTTATGGGTGGTGTGTCATCAGAAATGAAATACAACTTTCCTCCAATAACATTTCTCTTTTGTGGATCTTTGAGGCAGCGAGCTGCTTGGAGGTGAGCCACAGCTACGTTGCCCACATAGACAGGATTCACCCTGGCCTCTGCTCGAGAGATACGATACAAAACATTTTTGTTTCGGATCCCGTCACGCATATGGCCCAAAAGGAAGTGACTGTCCTCCCCATAGATGTACATGGGCCTGAGGGCGCAGGTGGCCAGTTGGCCTCCATTTTGAAGCACCTCACTGTTAGCCTGCAGGGTTCTCTGCTCAGCCTCCTTTTTGGTCTTGCTGTAGGAGAACTTCAGAGTGCAGTCGTAAACTGTGTCCTCACTGCCATAAAATATGGGTTCACCCCTGGAGTTTGGTCCCATCACTTCAATGCTGCTGGTGTAGATGAAGGACGCCACATTCTCTTGAATACATGCCTCTAGAAGCAGCTGTGTTCCTGCATAACAAAACACTAGAGTTTGCCAGAGTTCATGTAAGATAAATATAACCTTCATTTTCTGTCAGTGCAATCTCAAAGATAGGACAAACCTTTTTTTCCGGTGACATCAAGAAAGGCATCAGATTAAAATGAAGACTAACATGTGAGACCTCCTCCTGTTCTGCATTGGGCCATTTTAACATTCAGGTCAAGGACTGTAGTAAAAAAATTAGAAAAGCTACAAGAGCTGCTGAATCAGTTATGCTAATAAAATAGAATAATAAAATATAAATACTGAAAAATTTGGAAGCGGATTTAATCACAGACCCATAATAGAATAATAATTAGAATATGTTCCAAACGTTTGGTTTCACCGTCATAAATTTATCACTCATTTCATGGGAAGCTGAAGCTGCTGAACTCGGCGTCCTATCAACTATTACTCAAAGGAAAAGAGGAACCGATTTACTGAAATATAGCTTAACGTTCTGTTGGT
>NW_018128281.1:156602-163082 GCF_001952655.1 Monopterus albus
CCCCTCCTCGGTAGAGTGAGAAGGGTGTTACATTCATGTAATCTACACACTCTCACTGTGTTCTATTACATATTGCATATTAACTGTAGCTTGTTTGTTTTAACCACTACATAAGTTTAAAAATACTCTGAATTTATTTTACTGTTTTAACCTGTTAAATCAGCTCATGTTCCACTGTTTTCTTACTTTCTCACTTACAAATGTGTCGGGGAACTGCTGGCCGTTAAGCTGGCCACCCGTTTCTATTCTTGTACTTTTATTTTGGCATTGTTTCCTGCTTCTGTTTCTGGGATGGGGAGAGGAACAGGTGCGGGAGGAGATAAGAGGGATGACAGGCGGGCGGGTTGTTTAGCTTCTGATGGCGGCCCGGTACATGGTCGAGTTCCGAGGGAGTTGTGTTGTTGCTGCCTTTTTGTTGTTCATCTTCTGTGAGTACATGGTGCCATGTTATGCAGCATTTTCAATTGCTTTCTTCAATCCTTTTAATAAAACCCGAAAAAAGACAAAGAAGGTGTTCTCCTCACTGTCAGCGTAGGTGCTAGCGCATAGCTGGCTAGTTAGTTGTCCCAGTATAGGACAGGGTCGGGCCAGCTCCTCTCAACCGAGCTAGCGGTCATCACAATATGAATGATTTGTTTTGCGCTACAAGTGGATCGATTAAAGGCTCATTCACATGGATGATATCCTATGGAAAGCCAAATAGGCCAAATACCTGTGAAATTTATGCCTGGAGCCATGCATTGTTCGCATGTACTCTACATGTTGTTTACGCATAGATAACACGTTGATGTGGTAAAAAATACAATGAAGTAAATGTTATATTTTTTTCTGAAATAACCCATAAAAATCATGACGCCAACAGCAATGGCAGCCATGGTTACTCGTGCTCTCTTGTGTTTGTTGTTTTTCTTTGTTTTCTTGGTCTTTTGCAACCCATCCCAGATTACCTACCATAATCATGAACACCACTCAATAACATTAATTTAAGTTACCATTAGCAATTTCCATTAATACTTACCAAACTTAATTATCAAAAATCAATTACTAAAAATCATTCAACAACCTATGAGTTCACACCACCTACGTGTATGCATCTATATGTCAGTATGTATTAGCCTTTAGCTAGTTTATGTAGGATCCACGGTCTTCACTCCGGTCCATGGAGCTCTTCAACCTCTCTCTCACCGGGCCCAGTGAGGGAGATCAGGGGATAGGATTCCCAAGGGGCCGGAGCTTGCACTAATTCGTAGGCAGGGGGCTTGTTAAGCGGCTGTGTTGTTTATATGTGTTGCAGATCGGACAATAAAAGAATAAAACAAGTGACTAAAGGGCTCCATCAGTTCCGTGTGAAGAGTGTAACAGAAGTGACTTTGAGAAAAGACTTCCGTATCTGGGGTCAAATAGGGGAGGCCGGACAGAAGGAAAAACTCTCTTTCACCAGCTTGACCAACCAGATGGAGTCGGGGCTTAAAAAGGGTTACTCAGAGAGTGAGGTAATTGAAGCAGTGATAAATGGCGGGGTTAGTGTACTCTGCGTAGTGTTATATCTTGAAATAATGGCACTGACCACTGTTGTCAAACCAGTTGAATTTAATTATCCCCAGGATAATTGCAAAGAAAAATAAAATGAGTCACAGCACATGGGGTGATCATCTGCTACATGCGTCTCTTCTCTCAGCTTGGAGAGCACAAACTCAGAGTTACAGAAATCACAAAATAAACTATTACCATTAAATTATATTAAGTGCTAATGTAAGTCTAACCAGTGTGAACAATTATGAACAAATACTGTGTGGAACATACCTGGGTAATTGCAAAGAAAAATAAAATGAGTCACAGCACATGGGGTGATCATCTGCTACATGCGTCTCTTCTCTCAGCTTGGAGAGCACAAACTCAGAGTTACAGAAATCACAAAATAAACTATTACCATTAAATTATATTAAGTGCTAATGTAAGTCTAACCAGTGTGAACAATTATGAACAAATACTGTGTGGAACATACCTGGGTAATTGCAAAGAAAAATAAAATGAGTCACAGCACATGGGGTGATCATCTGCTACATGCGTCTCTTCTCTCAGCTTGGAGAGCACAAACTCAGAGTTACAGAAATCACAAAATAAACTATTACCATTAAATTATATTAAGTGCTAATGTAAGTCTAACCAGTGTGAACAATTATGAACAAATACTGTGTGGAACATACCTGGGTAATTGCAAAGAAAAATAAAATGAGTCACAGCACATGGGGTGATCATCTGCTACATGCGTCTCTTCTCTCAGCTTGGAGAGCACAAACTCAGAGTTACAGAAATCACAAAATAAACTATTACCATTAAATTATATTAAGTGCTAATGTAAGTCTAACCAGTGTGAACAATTATGAACAAATACTGTGTGGAACATACCTGGGTAATTGCAAAGAAAAATAAAATGAGTCACAGCACATGGGGTGATCATCTGCTACATGCGTCTCTTCTCTCAGCTTGGAGAGCACAAACTGAGAGTTACACAATGATCACGTACCAAAAAAGCGCATCTCAGGCATCTTAAAAAGACAGTACATAATTTATCCGCTACAGTATATAACCCTGTTTAAACAATTAACAAAACAAATCGGGATTTGGTGTGGTTTCAATCAAAGAGTTATAAGGAAGTTACATTTCTTCATACACTGGTTACATAAGCAAAGAAAAATAAAGGTGTGAAAAGTAACTAAAGGAAAATAAGGGTAAGAAAAGTAACTGACTCATAAAGTAACTAGAGCCTATAAGATTTAAAGCTTACAATTCCCCCTTTTGACATGATTTTATCATGTCAATCAAAAACAGTGGAGAATTATAAACTAAATTGGAGGACTGACCTGAATATCAGAGACTTCCAACCAGAGGGAGCACAAGGCCCCCCTTTGGAATATGTCTTCACTGCTAGCATACTGCACTGTGTTGCCAAAAGCATTTGTCCACCTACCTTCTCGTGCAAAGGAGCATGAGTCACAACTGATTCTTGACCCATAGGGTCCAAATTGGTGCTGGCTCACTTGCTACAGCTAAAAACAGCTTTAACTCCCCTGGGGAGGCTGTCCACAGAGTCCAGGAGTGTGTTAATGGGAGTTCTGACCATTCCTCCAGAAGCACACCGGTGAGGTCAGGACTTTATGCAAGCCAGTCAAATTCTTCCACATTAACCTCACTCCCTTGGGAGTATGAGACTGGCCAAAATGTCTCGGTATTTTGGCCACTCTCATCAAAGTGGCCAAGCCCAGTTCCTGAGAACCAACTTTACCTCATGATCCGACGCTCTGCATGGCACTTGGTGGTGTAGGCTGGTATGCGGCCGTTCGACCATGGAGCCCCATTCCATGAAACTCTCCATGCTCTGGGGTGGGGCCACTCTGCAGATCACATTAAGTGTCAGGCTTAGACCCACTGCGCTGGTGGTCCCATCCTGGCACCATGCTGGAGTTCGTTGAGATCCCAAGAGTGACTGATCCTTTCACAACTGTCTGTAGAAGCTGGGTGCATGCCTGGGTGGTTGATTGCATGCACCCGTAGCCATGGAAGAGAGTGGGGCACCTGTGTTTAATAATTTGGGAGTTCTGTGGATCCAGTTACTAAGTCTGTCCTCTGTTAACCGTCACCTTCACACAATGCGTGGTTATCTCTGCTACCTTGTATGGTCCCTTCCACCTAGGAGAAAACTAGCTGAGTTTGGTGATTTTTCTGTAGACCCAGCTTCCCACTGTTACGACAGGTACAGCGGTGTCCTGTTCCTTGGTATCATCTGTTGAGAGATGCTCATCACAGTGTTATTCAGTATTCGTACATACTAACACAAGGCCTCATGTTGTACTAATGCTGGTGAGGAATCTGTAGGGACAACAGTGAAAGGACAGGGCATTTTCCTTCTTGTCAGGATTTCATGAGGACTAAAATTAAATTTGGTGTCTGCGCAGACTTTTGCCAATCTCTCTTTGCCCTGTTTTTCTGATGGAGCAGCTGCTTCTTGCAGCTTTTTAATGTTCTGTGTGCATAAGTTCGGTATGGGGTTTTTCATTCATTGACTTCTGAATCATTTGTCTATATACAGTATATACAGTGTAGCCAGCTGCAGTTTTAGCGGTCAAATCAGCTGCATTGTTGCCTCTGTCTATTCTTCCATCCATCTGGAAATCTCATATCAGATATGTTCAGCATAAAATAGCTAAAAATATATTGATATTGGCAAGGGTTAGATATATGCTGGATGTTAAAGCATTGCGCATTTTGTATTCTTCATTGATTTTGCCATATTTGGAGTATGGCGTTGAAAACTGGGGAAATACATACAGGAGTTCACTTCAACCATTGTACATATTACAGAAGAGAGCGATAAGAGTTGTGCACAGGATGGGGTATAGGGATCACACAAATGTAGTTTTCATACAGTCTAAATTGTTAAAATTCTTTGATTTAGTGGAATATAAGACTGCTGTGTTTATGTATAAAGCCAGGAACGACTTATTACCTGGTGGAATCCAAAAGTTATTTGGTGAAAGGGAAGGGGGATATAACTTAAGGGGACACTTAAATTTAAAAGTTCATGCTATACGTACAACCAAAAAAAGATTTTGTATTTCTATAAGTGGGGTCAAATTATGGAATAATTTAACTGTGGATATGAAAAATAGTACTAGAATTGAGGAGTTTAAATATAAATATAAATGTATGTGTTATACAAGATATATGCAAGAATAAGATTTATTCGAGAAGGCATTAGGAAACACTCTGTTTTATCTATGTAGAGCTTGCAGCCAATGATGTATGTAATTTTGTATAATATGATGACATGGGGTAGGACTGGATAAGTCTGACTTCTTTCTACTCCATTCAAACATGTACAGGTGTAGGCAAATTGACTTTGGATTAGTATTGGTTGGATATGTGTAATTATGTGTGTTGTTGTCATTTGTTCATTTGTTCTGTTCTGCATGTTTGAAAGAATAAATCAATCAATCAATCAATCAATCAATCTCCCTTTTGGTGTCCTCTGCATTTAGCTATGGCCTAAATTTGATTGCAGCCACATGTCTGACACATGTAGGATGGCTCACCTCTACATTGTCAAGTCTGGAGCTGTAACACATCAAAACCTTACTTTCTGTGCTCCCACTTAATTCCCCCTTTTTGAGGGCTGGCTAGGCACGCAAGGACAATAATCTCAGCCTCAACACGGACAAGACGAAGGAGATGATAGTGGACATGAGGAAGGAGGGGAGATCTCATCGGCCACTGTTCATCTTGGGGGCTCAAGGTGGAGAGGGTGAGCAGCATCAAATACCTGGACGTCCACATCAGTGAGGACCTCACTTGGACACTTAACACCACACAGCTGGTCAAGAAGGACCAACTGCGACTGTACTTCCTGAGGAGGCTGAGGAGGTTTGGCATGTCACCTAGGATCCTCAGCAACTTCTACAGCTGCATCACTGTCTGGTATGGCAGCACTACTGCTATGGACCGCAAGCACCTGCAGAGGGTGGTAAAGACTGCGGAGAAGATCATCAGGACTCCACTGCCCTCTCTGCAGAGCATTTACCACCGCAGGGTGCGTAAAAAAGCTGCCTCCATCCTCAAAGATCCCACCCACCCCCAGCATGGACCGTTCACACCCCTATTCTTTGGCTGGAGGTTCAGAAGTGTGAAGTGTAGGACCAGTGTAGACTGAAATACTCTTTCATTCCCTCTGCCATCAGACTCCTAAACAGCTAGTGGCGCTTGGAAACAAGCTTCTATTATTCAAATCAGAAAAGCCCATATCATTAACTGCAAAGGTTAGGCCAGTTACATCAAGGCCACCTGTAGTGCTAACTCCAGTGTTTACACTGTCTGACTGAGAAGGTGAGGCTTCAGAAAGAGGGCAGGAGGAGGACTGTGAGTGTGTGTCTTGACTGACTCCTGGTGTTTGAAGTCCCTTTGCAGCTGGTGTGCTAGAAACAAAGGAGTTTGTACTACAAGCTGCTACTTCATTTAAATATTTAGCTGTCTCATTCTGTGAGGCATTGTTACCAGGGAAGGGGGCAATTTGCAAGAGGCCATTTTTAACAACCACCAAGGGACCCATGTTTGGAGAGATCTCTCTGGTCTGGGTTGATGAATTTTGTGGCATTTGAGGCTGAGACTGGAGAGAAGTCAACAGTCAAAGGAAACTAGAGTTATGAAAAGTAACTAAAGCTTATAAAGTAACTAGAGCCTATAAGATTCAAATCTTACATCAGTAAAATCCTACAAGTTCCCGGGCGCCACTATCTTCCAGTACCTAAAGTGGACGTCCAACATCAGGACCATCACGAAGAAGGCACAGCAGAGGATGTACTTCCTGTGCCAGCTCAGGAAGTTCAACCTGCCCCAGGAGCTGCTGATACAGGTCTACAGAGGAATCATCACGTTTGTTCTCTGCTCCTCAATCAATGCCTGGCTCAGCACCACAGCAAAACAGGA
>NW_018128281.1:163294-167464 GCF_001952655.1 Monopterus albus
CCTCCATGGAGGACCTGTACACCTCATGGGTCAAAAGGAGGGTGGAGAGGATCACTGCTGACCCCTCACACCCTGGACACAATCTGTTTGAACTCCTCCCCTCTGGACGGTGTTACGGGTCACTGTGCACCAAGACAACCAGGCACAGGGACAGTTTCTTCCCCCAGCCCATCACTCTGATGAACACTTAACCAACAACAGTATGATTGGACAATAACCCTCAATGCAATACCTGTAAATATATGTACAGATTATACAGATTCATACAGGTCTCTAGTTTTAGGTACTCTATTTTTATTCCTATTTATCTCATTTCAATGAGCATTCCTTTGTTTGTCTGAAATGTTTACTGCCTGTTAATACTGCTTATTTTGTTATATTACACAGCCTTATGCTGGTTTACTGTTTACTTGTCCCTTGCATGGGGATATGTACATACACATTGAGAGCTGATGTACCAGAGTCAAATTCCTCGTGTGTCCGACACACCCGGCCAATAAAGCTGATTCTGACATTGGCACTTTACTGCAGCTTAGTGATTTTAGTCCAGTTATTCCAGTTATAGTCCAGAGTTCCAGAAGACCGAGGAAGCCCAGAGAAGCAGGCCGGGAAGACACATCGACAGCAGCCTCTCCCCTGCAGGGATGGAAAGAAGATATAGAGCCACTACCAAGAACGGAACACCCCAATTAATGCCTCAACTGTTCAGCAGCATTCTACATTCCAGCAAGAAATGCATAAATACCTGCCTAGAGGAAAACTGCATTGAAATTATGCTATACAACAAAATCTAACAACCACCAACTTCAACCAAGTAATGATCAGTGAGAGATTCTTTGGATTTTATTCAGTAATGTGAGAGCTCAACTATAATCAATTTAATTACAATAAAAAGCTTAAATTGGCGATTAAAAATAGCCTTTGTTGATTTATAGACTTGCATGCGAATCAAACAATAGTTGATGATTTATCATATTTTGTATTATTGCTTGCTGCTATGCTGTAACTCTCTTTAAATCTATATACAATTTCTCAACTTTTAAACTCATCTCATCTCATCACATTTTCCACACTACTTAGTCCCGAACAGGGTCATGGGGGGGCTAGAGCCAATCCCAGCCGGCATCGGGTGAAAGGCGGGGTAACTTTTAAACTCTTTCTCTTTATTGAGTTATTTCTATTATTGTATTTCAGCTATGGTAGAGTATTTGAAATTGTATGAAGTGACGTTTAAAGCTGCATATGATGTTTACTATATAAACTAAAATATAATTATTTTAAACATGATTAACCTGTCAGGAGTGAAGTAGTGATGACTGATTATTAAAAGCAGATTGTTGACTCAATTTTAAAATAGAATTGTGTCAGCTTCATTATTGCACATCTCAGTACAACTCATTAAACAAAACATACTAAGAACATCTTATAATCATCCTGACTTAATGATTATTTCAACTTCCAACTTTATTAACAGCAGCTGTACACACATCCACTGGTACATCACATTCATAAAATCACATAAAAATCATACATTAGGCTCATACCGCTGTCTCCAACTATTACTGCTGTCCAATTCTTTGCTCTCTTTGACACCTATGAGGGTGATTTTTAAACAAATTGCTCTAAATGACTCCTCCTGGTTTTAGCCTTGGAATTTACCTGTGAAGACTCCATTTGTTTTTGATAAATCAACAAGAAAACCAGACAACTGTCTACGAAAAAAAAGAGCTGTGAGCTGTGAAAAGAAAAAACCCAAAACAACAGTGACATCACCAACCACCTCTACAGCAAAGGGGTGAATTATCATTCAGAGACAAAAGCTGTGAAAAATCTGTCAATCAATTTTTATTATATAATGAATATTTAAAATCTTCTAGTACTTTTTAATGAAACTAACCTATTGCTACAACTTGCAGTGGTACATATGTTGTAGTATTTCTATGCAGAAGCAGCTCGGTTTATACACGTATCACAAACTCCCGCTCAGGAAACTTTTTTCTAACAAAATAAAGTCTGTTGTGGTAGTTTAAGAATCTCCTTGAATGGAAATAATCTCCAGGCAGTTGCGCGTTCATGTGAGCTTGACTGCATCTAAAGTTACTGTAGAGCTGTTCTGTGTTAAACCACAAAGTTCCAAAAGAACATCCAGTTTTACAGTAAAGTATCCACTTGCAGTGAATGCATGCTACTCACTGCACTTAAAGTTCAGGTTCAGGAAGGAAACAAATATGTTATTTGTTAAAATTGTACTAATACCTTCAGTATCAACATATTAAGTATTTTTTATTATGTCTACAGAAAACATATTAGCTGTTGCAAAGTAACTGTATATGAACATCACCTCTAGGACACAGCTTTGATTTAGTACCAACTTATTTTCATTCACTATTTAGCTCCAATTCATCCCTTCTCTTTTGGCAGCTTCAAAGCGAGCCATTCAGTGGTACGTTTGCGTGCTTCCTCCCATGTGTATCTGGGGTTGTAGCCCAGCTCCCTCTTAGCTTTCTGATAGGAGAAGGTGAAGGGGGTGTTCAGCATAGTGAGGAGCTGCCGGTTCAGTGGCAGGACGATGCGTATGAAAGGTCGAAGCATCGTAAAATCTGTCTATCAATTTTTATTATATAGTGAATATTTAAAATCTTGATTTGATTTGATTTATTTATTCTTTCAATACTTTAGAATAATATTGTTTCTTACATCTCCTCAGGATCTCAATTAATTTGTTCTTGTACGCCTTATATTTTACTTCCGTCTTTTTTGGTCTGTCTTTTATGAAATCCTTGTATAACGCATTCTTCTTTTTACATGCATTCTGTAATCCCTTACTTATCCATGGTTTCTCACTGTAATTCCTTTTGTTTTTATATTGCTTACGTGGGCAGGTCCTGTCATGTACTTCCTGAAATATATTTAAAAACTTTTCATATGCTTTATCTAAATCTTCCTCTCTGTAAATTGCTTCCCAATCCTGCCCCCTTAATTCCTCCTTAAGCCTCCGTACTGTTTGTTCATTAATCACCCTCCTGTAGTACAGTTTTGCTGTTTGCCTTTCTTTTCTAATATGGCAGTCACAAACCAGAAATACATGCAGATGATCAGTAACATCATTTATAAGTAATCCACTTGTCATTGTGCTTTCAATATCATTGGTGAATATATTATCTATTAGTGTCGCATGCTGGGTTGTTAATCTACTTGGATTAATCTTCTAGTACTTTTTAGTGAAACTAACCTATTGCTACAACTTGCAGATTTTTAATTGCACCGTTTGCAGAATGATGGAAAGCATAAAACAGCTAACAAAACACTGATTCACCTGAAGACACCTGGTATTTTTTTTACTTAAAACTGATTTGTTTACATATACCGTAAATGAATGCATGACTTTACTGTGAGGTAACATTCATTACAGTTAAGTGTTAACTAATAACAACAGTGAATTATCATCTTAGACGTGACCTAAAGCTCAAAAAATGAGTGGTACATATGTTGTAGTATTTCTATGCAGAAGCAGCTCGGTTTATACACGTATCACAAACTCCCGCTCAGGAAACTTTTTTCTAACAAAATAAAGTCTGTTGTGGTAGTTTAAGAATCTCCTTGAATGGAAATAATCTCCAGGCAGTTGCGCGTTCATGTGAGCTTGACTGCATCTAAAGTTACTGTAGAGCTGTTCTGTGTTAAACCACAAAGTTCCAAAAGAACATCCAGTTTTACAGTAAAGTATCCACTTGCAGTGAATGCATGCTACGTTTAGGAACTCACTGCACTTAAAGTTCAGGTTCAGGAAGGAAACAAATATGTTATTTGTTAAAATTGTACTAATACCTTCAGTATCAACATATTAAGTATTTTTTATTATGTCTACAGAAAACATATTAGCTGTTGCAAAGTAACTGTATATGAACATCACCTCTAGGACACAGCTTTGATTTAGTACCAACTTATTTTCATTCACTATTTAGCTCCAATTCATCCCTTCTCTTTTGGCAGCTTCAAAGCGAGCCATTCAGTGGTACGTTTGCGTGCTTCCTCCCATGTGTATCTGGGGTTGTAGCCCAGCTCCCTCTTAGCTTTCTGATAGGAGAAGGTGAAGGGGGTGTTCAGCATAGTGAGGAGCTGCCGGTTCAGTGGCAGGGCGATGGGGCTGAAAGGAGGGAAGATCGTGCA